>NW_006239158.1:234982-249019 GCF_000226075.1 Solanum tuberosum
AGGGGGCTGGAGGGAGGGGGTGGGTCGGGTGAGGGTGGGATAAAAGAATTGAAGTTGAAAAATATTTTTTTTAAATAAGCGTTAAATTTACTTTTTCATCAAATTTTTTTTTTGATTTTTTCAACAAAAAAGTTGTAATTTGAAATTGGTGGAAAGTTATGGAAAATGTTTTCCTTGATTTTTGAAGGGAAGTCATTTTCCTTGAATTTGAGGAAAATGAGTTGATTTGGAAAACATTTTCCAAAATATTTAACCCAACCAAACATGAGAAAATTGGAAAACATTTTCCGAAAAATATTTTCCTTCATACCAAACACACCCTTAAATATTTTGTCAAAATAAGGATACAAGTTTTTGGGTATCCCTTCTAATAACATTGAGTAAGCAGAGGGAAGCCCATACTTCAGTTTCATTAGCTTTTGCAATATCTTCTGAAACGACCAACTCTTGGGACTAATCTCTCTTCACGACACAAGTTTTGCTTTCGTAGAAAACTTTCATCTGACACGTTAATCGCATCAATTATCTGTAAAAACTCATCACATTAGCAAGAAAATAAATTTTAGTATTTAAAAGTAGATATATTCATCCCCGCAAGTACCAAAAAGGTTTTATAATTATACAAATTGAAATAGACAAATGCAGCATTGAAGTGGTTGTTGTCTCCTGTATTCAGATTAGCAAACCAGAAATAATAAAAGATGAAAAGAAAAACACAAAGAACTATCCGAGTCCACAGAACCCACTGTGTGTCCTTAAGAAATTTAATCCCCTCAAGTACCCGAGGTTGCAGATTAATTCCTCCCAAGATAAAATGGATTAACCATTAAAGAAGTAGCGGTACCTCAAACTTTGATAATTTCAACGTACTCAAAATGACAGCAATGAATCACACACACAGACACGATCGATCGATTTTGTTTTGTAAGAAATGTATGCAAAAGAAGGGAAGAATTCGATGCAGAAAAATGAGAGAAAACCTCTCTATTTATAGCCAACAAAGAGTAAAGGTCATAACCCTTTGGAAAGTAAACAACCTTTCAAAAAGGTCACAACACTTTGAAAAAGGCATAACCTTTCAGACGGTCACAACCCTTTAGAAAAGACACAACCTTTCATAAAGGTCACAACCCTTCGGCATAGTCACAACTCTTCAGGAGAATCACAACCTTTCATTTCTTGTTCACACATTTAAAATCCAACAGCGGTATGGATAGGAAAGCCACAAGTTCCGATAGTAAGCGGCTTATAAAGTCTTCTAATGTACCTGGACCGTTAGCTTATATCTTCGACTTACCGTTATCTTGTTATCAATGGATGGAAGCTACTTAAAATGAGGACCTGCTCCATCTGCAACTTCTCTTTAATCCAAGAAAATCATCATCTGTTTCTGACTGTTCTATTTTATAAATCTGTCAGAATCTGCATCATGTCTTTCGGAAGCCCTCTTCATTGAATTTCAAGTTCATTCTATGTATATTCTGTATAATACCATTCTTGCTCTTCTTCACCTACCTGGCCATCAGTTACTTCACTCATATCTCTCCTAGCATTAATAGTAGCAGCACCAGTATCCATTTCAGAATCTGCACGAATGCATGTTGTTGGGTTTTCATGAAACTCTCCCCTGTCTGGATTTACCTCCATTGGCTCTCCCATGATACCTATTTGAGACGTTCGAATTTTTGAGGCGAACTCTTCCCATGTCATGTTATTTCAATGAAGGAGCAAACTGTTAAGATTCATCGCATTTGAGCAGATAGTTAGTTTGTGATCAAAACATCTCCTGAAACACGGAAAAGATTTAAAAACTTTACCCTTTTCTGGGGTAACAAACTAACAAATAAAGTTACATGGTATTTGAGTAAAGAATATGACATTTGCAGAAGCATCATTTCGTCAAAATTATTTTATAAGATGAAAAATTATTTAAACTTTTCTGTGAAGTCAGCTAACTGATTCAAGTCAAAAACATCAAGTAGCTTACCTTCTTCTAGTGATGAGCATTCTTTCAATATTATACCATTGTTATTGGATAAAAAACATTGCTCTCATCAGAAATCATGAAATCTAACGCAATCATCCGAGAAGAAAAGGAAGAGAATGGTGTCAATTCCTCCTTGCTGGCGATTGTTTTTTTGAAATAAAATTTGGAAATAGAGCGTTGAGAGGAGCCAATGTCTCTTCTCCTCCATAAATTTCTCCGGATGCCACATAAATATGAATATCATTACCGAAACCACCAAGTGCTCAAAGCATACGGCCAATTTCCTCAGTATTGAAGGGGATTTTCCGTTCCTTCATTCCTTATACGGGTTTCTTGCCTGCAAGTAATGCCAAAGAAGTAATACCATATTAACTATAAGTAGGGGAATTGTATGGACTAATGGTTTACTAAAATAGGTAGTGACTCACATGTAATGTCTTCCACCACTTTTGATAAATTCAGCAATGATAATCATTCTTTTTTAATTTTTCATACATTAGTGAAGTAAGCAAAACACTATATGCTAGCACACAAAAAAGGAGGATAAACCATAGCAAAAATTAACATCCGTTCAAAATTTAGAAGACACCAGAGAAGTGTTTCAAAGGAGGAAAAAGACATTAAGTGAAAAGTGAATGAACTTTTTTAGTATCCTTATATGAACTCTTGTCATTATGTGAGGAGGTGTGTTTTTTTTTTTTTTTTTTAATCAACGATGCATTCATAAGAAATCTTTATTTTGCATAGTATTAGTAATGCAATCACTTTACAACCCTACAACACAATATTCATTCTTTCTCATCAAACAGATAAACATACCAAAGACGCATAGAGGAACACCTAATATATGCCGAAAAAATAGCAGGTGTAACCAATTTCCACATATCATTTACATGAGATTGATGATATCTAATCCTCCTAACTCAGCGTATATTTAACTTGCGGAAGAGAACTAAATCAACCATTATTCTTTATGAAAGCTTATATTAACTTAGGAGAACCAAGTAAAAGAGACGTGCAATGCAAGATAAGAGTAAAATTAAATGTCTGATTGATATAGCTCAAAGTCAGAAATGTTTTAATTATAAACATCAGTGAAAAAACAAAATACATCATAAACCACAAAGTTTAAAAGTGTTTTGAATATCTAAATATAGCGACCGACAAAAAGCTTTTGATTTCATATTCTTGTTGTGCATCCACCTTAAATAATTAAAGTTATAAGAAACAAAAGAGAATCAGTGATCCCCCTAGTATTACCCGGAGTGTGGCTTTTAGGCCTATTGTAAATGTAATATAGAATCTCCATTTAAAGATAGGAAGTCGTATATGTGTGATTTTTTTTTATTCTACATTGATCATGTTGGATCCAAAGATGCATCTTTTACCACCGATTTTGGATGAATAAAAGATTGAGTCCATCTTTTAGGAGAACACAAAATTATTTATCCTCTTTGCTACAGTGAGCTATATTCGTAAACCACTAAGTGTATAAATAAAGAGTCATTTTTTCTTTCATATATATTAAGTCCATTAAGTACTTCATAAATAACACGAAAAGCCTAAAACATCAAATATATATAAGCAATTCATATAGTGACTTCTTAATAAACTCTGTTAAGCTCCTTGGTGTGCAGCAAGTAAGAACCATACTAAGCACCTAGCCCAAAGAAAAATTTAGGAGTCCAAACATATTGACTGAAGCAATCATCGTCAACATAATAGAAACTTATAATCTCATGATAATATTGTTAACTATGATCAAACTTAAGGCTTTCTTACCAAGAAATAGATCTTCATATGAACACACAAAAATGAACTACACTAATATCAATAGAAAAAATAAAAGAGAAAATGTGATCAAATAACTAATATTCAACATGAATAAAAAGAAAAGAGCAATATTCATTAGAAAATAATCAATAATTTATTCGCCAAACACATAGTAAATATCATTTTATATCAATACACTTTTACTATAGAATTAAGCTAGGTGTATCTGCAGTATAAACATTTCACCAAAAAAATGGACAATTTTTTTAGGTATGAAGTCTCATATACTCCTTCCTATACCTCATATTTGCAGTTTCTTTCCTTTCTACCCAAAGTAAATGCAAATGCACACACCTGCAATTAATAAATTGAAGAAGAAAAACTCACTAGATTTCAATTATCAAGAATAGGGAAAAAATAATTTTAAAATAAAAATTCGTAAATTGAGAAAAACGAAGAGAACAAGGAGAGCCAAAAAACCAGCAACACATAAAAACAACTAATGAAATATAAACTCAATGCATGCAACACGACTTCAATCCAAGTACCAAATAAATCAGCAAAATTGAAATAAAAATTAAGCCAATCGACTGAAAAATAGACTAAAGGAGCCCTAAATTCAAAAAGTAAAAACTTAAAACCAAATCTAACAGTGACAGGCCGATCTCGCGAGAAAATATGATTAACTTAAGCATAAACAAATGGAAGAAGAAGATGCAAGAGGTATTTTTGGATAGATAATATGGTTAGTGATTACATGTCAAACATTGTTAACGTGAAGAAAAAGATAAGAGTGAAAACTCACCAGCAGAAAGAAACACCATTTTCATTTTCAGCCTAAAAGAGTGTGTGAAATAAGGCTTAGCATGATTTGCTATTCCACCATTTGAGAATTGCAGACACGTGTAAAAGAAGCATATACACTTGTTTAATAGCCAATAAAATAGGTCCATACAAGGCAGAGATAAACTAGAGTATAAATATGCAGTTTGCGCAAATAAGAAGTTGATAGACTTGACAAGAACTTGTACTGATTATTTTTGGTGTGTGCACGGATAGTCGAGATGTTGACACATTACTAGAATTTGAATGATAGTCCAAATATGTTGACACATTATTAGTAATGTTTGTAAATGCAGAATGTTTCTAACAACTTTGAGCATTCTCCCTTTCTTACTTTTTGATTATTTCGTTTGGGTGTAAATTTGAGTCAATATTTTATGTAGTCTACCTTATCAATGATTTTGTAGATGCTTGAGTGAATAAATTTTATTTCCATACTTGATCATCCCTTTCGCTAATTCATATACACAACTTGAATAAACTGTTTCTTTGTAATAAATGATATATATATATGCATAATACATGAATATGATTCTTAATTTGGTTTTAATTGACAAATGATAAACTGTGATTTTTAACTTTGTCAATACAAATAGAGACTTTAACTATTTAAAACTTGAACAAATAAACATTCAAATTTTATCTCTGATACGTGTGACTTGTGTGTATTTCACACATTTTATCATGTAACATTTGAGTGTTTATTTATTCATATTTTAAATAGCTAAAGTACCTACTTATTAAGACGTCATTGGGTAGAGTATATTAAAAATAATAATGCATGCATTGGCCTTGTGTATTACTAGTATCTTGTTTGATACTCTGTTCCAACCTATGTATACACTATTGTGTATTAAAATAAAGTGTGTATTGCTAATACCATGAATTTCTAGGTATTAGCAATGCAATGATGTTAATGCAGGGAAAAAAACATAAGTAGACACTTTTACATAAATAATAACATATATATGGCCTATTCAGTGAATAACATTTATGGCAATTTAATATTTACTTCCTTAACCTTTTCGCATTCTAGCAATTTAGTATTTACTTTCTTAACCTTTTTGCATTCTGAATAGATCGTGTTAAAATATGAGAGAAATTTAAGGCACCATGAACTCTTCAGTTCCTTTTTTAAAGATAAAAATAACTGTCATTCATAAGAATTCTACTAAATCAGTCTTCCTTCTACAAACACTGTTATTTGGGAGACTATACTTTTTTTCTTAAACTGAAAATTACTCACATGGAAGAAGAAATTACAATTTTGGTTCAACACAATGGTAAATGGGATAGTGAATACAATTTCAACAAATTCATAGTTGATGGCGTGACACTAAAAGTGGATTCGAATTTGGATACCATTCATGATGAAATAACGAAGAAACTTGGGGTTTATGCTTCTACTGATACAATTGAAATTAAATATTCCGTGAAGCAAAATTATACTCCAATGAAGATCTACAATGATAGGAGTTTGAGATGGTATTTGGATTTGAAAAGAAAAAGTTCCTTCACAGATTTTCCTTTGTGTATAACATTGAAGGAAAAAAACTGTGACGGAATTTTGTCAAATTCGAATCCCATCAATTCAAGTTCTAATTCTACCCATGATATGCAACTGGTAGAACGCGTTGAACTCACTCAAACACTTATTTCAATAGACAAAAAATACTTGCATGATGAAATGGAAAGTGACGAAGATGGTATAATCGACAACAGAGTTCACAAAGACATAAAAAAAAGGTCAGTTGTATATGAACAAGGAGATACTCCAAGATGTTTTGAATCACATTTCCATCAAGGAGAATTTTCAGTTCAAAGTTAAGCATTCGAGTACAACGAGGTAATATAGAACTTCAACTAATAGTAACAATTATTTTTATAAGTTGGTATCAAATTCGTGGTAGTACTTGTTGTTGTGTTTGCTGATGCCAACAAAAACTTTTAGTATATACGACTTGGTATAAAGAAAATTCTAGTATATAATAATTGGTATATAGTATGTTTTGGTACATAATACTTGGTATAAAGTATATTCTAGTATTTAATACTTGGTATAAACTATATTCTAGTATATAATACTTGGCATAAAATATATTCTAGTATGTTTTACTTGTTAAAGAGTGTCTTTCAAAATAAAACACTTGGTATAATATTTGAGTATAAAATACATGGTATATTTCCTTCTTTGAGGAATTGAACCGTGTAATAGTCATGGTCCAGATAGTTCCATCAGCATGACTTTGGTTTTACTAGTAGGAATTAAATCAAGTATTGTACCAGATTGGGTGTATGGTGTTGCTAATACTTTACTGAAGGATTTATTTGTGGTCTCCTTATTGAGCTCTTCAATTTTGCAACTATAATCCATATCCATGGAGTTATTGCAACTATAATCCACATCCATGGAGTTAGTGTTGGAGGAATCAGGTTAAGATAATGGATTGGCAATGTTAGAAAACATTTTATATGTTTCCTAGAGAGAAGCCTATAATCATGCAATTAATAGGAAGAATTCATGGTAAAATCTCAAAAGCTTCAAATCAAATATGTAGCATATATAAAATATTTTTACAACTATTAAACTTCAGAATTCTTGATCTTAATGATCCTTGGAATAATATTCTATAATATGTTACAATCACGATATGATGTCAATTAATTTTGCAGGTATTATCTCGTGTGTGTTGATGATCAGTGTTCATGGTATTTTAAGTCTTCCAGCCTTAATAATTCAAATATATTCAAGGTGAGAAAAATTTACAATGTTCACACATGTGGAAATGAGTCGAGATTTTTTTCACAACGTCATGCTACTTCAAAGTTTGTTGGAGGCTTGATAACGAGCAATGTGGACGATCCTAAGACAATATATACTCCAGCTGATATACAATGTGACATTAGAAATCAATATGGTGTTGATTTGAACTACATGAAGGCATGGAGGGTAAAAGAAAAGGCACTAGAGATATTAAGAGGTAAACCTAGAGATTCGTATTGAAAGTTGCCTAGCTACTTGTACATGGTGAAGCATACAAATCCTGGATCTGTTACAAGATTGGTAAAGACAGAGAATGGACGTTTTTTATATGCTTATGTAGCTCTTTACGCCTCAATTAAAGTATGGGAATATTGCATGCCTGTTGTTGTTGTTGATGGTAGTTTCTTAAAAGCAGCCTACAGGGGAACAATTTTGACGGCTTGCACACAGGATGCAGCAGGTTAGTTTAAATTGAATGTCTATTGGTTATTAAACGAGTTCGGATAAATTTTTCAAGAATGTTATCTACTTATTCACATTATATATAGTCTACTATTAGAAATATTTAAACATGATTTTGTAGCCTAATTCATTATATGTGTATTTTACCAATGAATCAGGTAAAAATACTTTCATTAGCTTTTGCTGTAGTTGATTCAGAGAATGATGCATCATGGAAATGGTTTTTCGAAAGGATCCGAGAGACCTGTGGCACAAGAGAAGGTATGTGTATCGTATCTGATAGGCATGAAAGCATTCTGAACGCCACTTCTGTTGTGTATCCAGGGGTGCCTCATTGTGTATGCTTATACCACCTTTGGGGCAATATTAAGAAAATTTTCAGGAAGCACCATAAGGTCCTGAGAAAAATATTTTTTGTAATGGCTAACGCATACACAACAGAGGAATTCAATCAATACATGACTGAGACCTATAGCATTGACGAGAGGGTGAAAGAATACTTATTCGATATTGGATATCACAGATGGTCAATTGCACACTCAAATGTTAATAGATTCATGGTGATGACTTCAAATATTGCCGAATTTGTGAATGCAGCTGATAAGGAGGCCAGAGATCTTATATATGATTTGGTGGATTACTTGATGAAGATGATTGGTCGCTGGAACAATACAAACAGAAATGAAGCAATTGCAACAGGCACAACACTCAACACAAAATATGAACACCTAATGAGGGAGAAAATGAAGGAATCACAGGGAATGATGGTATATAATCTGTTTGTGATATATCGTTTTTTATACATTGCATAAAAGTTGGTGTACTACCTCTAAAAATTATTTTTAAAATGTAGGTTGTCCCATCAATGGAATATTTGTATACAGTTTATGATGGAGGTAAACGTCATATAGTCAATATGCGTGAAAGGATATGCACATGTAGGCAATTTCAAATGGATGTTATGCCGTGTAAGCATGCTTTGGCTATTGTGAGAAAATACTACATGAGTGAATATGAATATTGCTCTGTATACTACAAGAAAGATAACCTATTAAACACATATGAAGTTCCAGTGTATCCTATTCCTGACGAGAGTATATGGGAAATTCCTCCGGATGTTGCAGCGGATATTTTCCTACCACCCAAAGGAAAAATCAAACCTGGCAGGCCACAAAAGATAAGGTACAAAAACGGTGGTGAATCAAGACCAAAGAAGTCAAGAATTACATGCGGAGTGTGTGGACAACAAGATCACAATAGGCAGACATGCCGAAACATTCCGCAAGCAACTTAGCTTTTTAAATTTAGTTCTCAAATTTTATCTTTGCCTTCTTCTTTTAGAACATAGTTGGCTAGTATTTATGCTTATTTTACTCTGTTTTTTTATAATTAATGTATTGAGTCTCATGTTTGAAGACTTTTTTCCTGTTTTTTATTTCATTTGTTGTCTAATTAAACTTATATTATATATATATATATCAGATGTCATTTCGAATATAGTTGTCAATAAACTTGCAGCTTGAAATGAAATAATGTGTTTTCTTTTTCTTCTTTTAAAGTGAATTTAGATATACCTAGATACTAACTTAGATGCTCTGCCATTACTATAAAAGCTACTGGACATCAATGGTATCGGAGTGCGCCTCTTCACTAGGGTGATTAAAGTGCAATGAAATGCCTTAAAGTTGAATATGGTTCGCGTTGCTACGCTATAAGTTGCCACCAGGATAAGTACAATCATTGTAAACTAAGAAAAAGAAGAAAACAAGATGTCATTTGTTGACAGAAGCAGGGCCAATTAATCGAGCAGAGCTCCAATTCCCTTGGCAATTGACGTACCAATTTAAATACTTGGGCATTCTGGTCCTAAGGAATTCCCAGTTCCTAAGGAGGTTTGAACTCCTTTACCTAATAAATTAGTTTGGGTCGATGATTGTTAGACCTATCTAGCAGTTACGACACTCCTATAATTAAGGTACGAACTCCAGCAGATGACATCATTAGTACCAAATCAGCATTGTGTCAGATGCTATAGGATAGGAATAATATTACTAACTTATCACGTAAGAAACCAACAATTGTTATTAAAGACAATCGCATCACTTTAAGGTATGAACAAACTCTTTAAACCAAATTAGAATAAAAAGAACTCTTCATAAGAATATGAAAAAATAAAATTAATATCAGTTCATCACTTAATTAAAATAAACAAAGTAATGTACTATTTCAAAAGTTAATCCATAATACCAACTTAACTATAAAAGATCAGTGACTCAGACACTCACAATCTTAATTCCAATTCCTCTTAATTTCATAAGATATAAGCTAATTATTATAATGCTTTACATGATCAATTTTTTTCATTATTCCCGACGATTTAGATTCACTAGAAATATGTTTCTCTAGTTTCATCTTGCCATAATTCCACAACAACGATCCAAACTTGATGCGATGTGTATTGACATCAAATTCATTGTCAAACACATTACTACCACATATGAATCTTTCCGCAAACAGAGCAACATAAATGCCACGATCCCTGTAATAAAAGAAAAATCAAATAACATCAATGATTAAAATTTTAAAAGAGTTTACCCATGTTTACTTTAGTGATTTTAGAAATAAAAGGCACTTACGCATCTTGTTGTAACGGCAAATCTTTAATCATCACAACATTGGAAGAATCAACCAATGCCTTATTCTTATACGGTCCATTATTTAATTGAATATCAGTCCTTTTTCCAAAGAAATTCAAAATCAAGAGGAAGAGCGGGATAATAAACCTATATGCATCAACAGAACTGCGAATATTGGCTCTAAAAGCAACATCACCCATCGAATCATACACATTTATCGATCTATCTTTAAAAGATAATCTTGCCATTAACCATTGATCATCAACACAAAGAGGAAACAATATGTGATCAACAGTATGCCACAGCCTATTAGAAAACACAAATTCACCAAGAATGTACTTGGCTATATCATGTTCAGGCTTCACCACATCACCATCTCCATTATTTTCAATGAATTTCTTATAAAGAGCTTTTATCTTGAGATCAAATAGATAATCAGTTGTAGTGAACTTCACTGGAACATCATCACACATCCCTTTCTTTCTGAGATAATAAAGGATAACATCCAAATGTTGTCATAAAATTCAAAATATTACTATATAGTTCATAACCAAATAATCAATCACATTAAGGCCTCATTTTTTCAAAACTAATTATACACAATTATTTCATATTTACATACCGAACTTTCCAAAGTTTGACCACCAAACGCGAACTTGTGGAACCAATCTTTCTTATTGATAATCGTCTTTCCAAATTCAAACGGAGGATTGAGAGTATTGTCCTTTTTAATGTAAGGATACTTCCTATAATTATAAATTTGTATATTAGAAATACGTTATAATTAACAATACAAACACCTATAAATATAATGAAATACTTACTTGTTGCGTGGTCTACGACCTTCATTCATCCATTCTCTAAATTCACCCATCTCCTTGAAACATTTGTCATCAAGAGTAAAACTTCCAAAAGGGTGAACTACTGTTACAATACTCTTGGAAGAGGCTCCTGCACTCATATTGTCACCTAATCCATTACTATTCAGATATGGAGATTGATGTAATGGGCCGAGACGCCTATTTCGTGTGATATGTCATGTCACAATGTTTTCTACCTCTGAAAAATAAGACTTATCAATCCCGTTTATGTGCAACTTGGCATGTAAATGGATGAATCTGAGACTCTGGGACATCAATATAATCTATCGATAAGATTTCTGGAGCTAACTCCCTTGTTTCAACTTCACCAACTGAAAATGTATAACAAATAATACTTGTAAAATCTTACAATATGGTTAGTAGTTGTCTATTCTAAGAATATATATCAAGGATACAATATAAAAATGAATTTTTTTATAGATATATATATATATATATTTTTGCTTGTATATTATACCTAGTATAATATATCTTATTAGTTTAAAGATCCCATTACATTCAAATTAATATTGTTTATGTACCTCTAATAAGCTATTAATAATAACATTACTCATACTTGGTATAAGATTTAACATACCAATTTTGGATTCATTGTTGGAATCTTCATTGATGGTTTGAATATTGTCTAAGTGAAGAGTAACATGTTGGTCACAATTGATATTATTTTCATAATATTCTTCGTCACAATCAACATTCACGCCTCTGCCTCTAAATTCTTCATACTGCTATTAATTAAAAATACATAAGTAAGACATAAAATACACATAGGCATAAACATATTTTGATCTACAAAATTAAAAAGATACTAATTGAATACCTTAGAATCATTGTTTCTATCAACTTTATCGCTTAGAGCTTCAATTGCGTTGAAATTTTTTGAGTCAGATTCCATCATGAGCTTCTTTAAACTATGAACTTCCTGTTTTATCTAATCAACAAACAACATAATCAAAATACTTCTCACAAATATAGTATATTAACACCTAAAAAGAAGGAAAATTCACATACTACTTGAAAGTCTTCCCTTAACTCCTTCTGTCCATCAGATATGCGTCTTATCGCATCAATCACATTCATATTATTCATAGGAGGTACAGATTTAGGTTTGTTTTTCGTTTTGCTTGAGACAAGAGGTGGTGTAGTACTAAAGTCGTCATCAACTAATTGACTTGCAACTTCAACTCCATTTGATTCATCATTCACCACAACGTCGCCAACTAAATCATTCAAATTCATCGCAGACTTCTCAAAAGGAGTTGCAGAAATATTCCTCACCTTCAACTACATAGTAATTTAACAACAATACAAATTAAGCATATAATTAGTCATAGTTGCAGTTCATAAAGTATAAGAAAAAATCACCTTTGTGGCAGATAACATCTCTGAAACCTTGGTTGAATTTGAGCTATATAACACGTTCCAACTTAAAATTCGTGGTATCCTTTTCCCAATCATAATAGCAAATTGTTCATTTGATTGCGCACAACACTCATAAAACCAAACTTGAAATGCTAAAAGAAGTCCATACAATTTACTAAATTTCTTTCCAATCTTTCCTCTTAAAACTTTTTTCAAGGATGCAAAGGTCTCATGAAATACTAATTTTCCCCACGGATAAGTTTCATACTCACCAGACTCGACCACTTCAAAATGCCAATTGGGTACTTTATTTTCAGGGAGGTCACACAACAAAAATGTGTTAATAAAATGAAGAATCGAAATTTTGACAGCATCTTGATCAGTTGTCCAACGTTTACCTTCAAAAAAATCAGCTATTGTTTGAGCAGTAATCTTTTTAATGCCATCAAAACAACGATCAATCAAGTTATTTTTTTCCCATGAATTACAATTTTCGTTTTCCACTCCATTACATTTTAGTCCTGTCATAATGGCAAATTCACCTAACCCAAAATGTATCAATGAACCATTCACTAGTAGCCAAATCTCATCAGTGTTTTCTTGAACAACCTCCATCATCAATAAGGAATGTATCAATTGTGTTTGAATCATCACTGGAGGTAATTTGAGAAAAAATCCAAAACAAGTGTCACTAAATATTTGCAACTGACTCTTGGTCAACTTCTCTTCAAACGATTTGACGAAATCTAGATTAGGAGCGCCAAGCTTAGGTTTTTTATGTTTGCCAACTTCAAAATATAATTCCCAATTCTGCACAATACAAAGTTGAAATTTTAGAACTAACAGTGACAATAGTATAAAAGTTATATGGCTGCAATTAATATGCTCTTATGGAACATATGCACGTACAAGGATAATTCGTGCATAAAGACAATTCACTCCTATTAAAGTAACATACACTTGTTGGTGTATATTACTAAACAATTCTCGAAGTTCAATAAAAAAAAATATTAAAATTACAAAATACTTTGCAACACCTAAGTCTCATGAATACAATACCTTCAATTTAGATTTTTGTGGTGCAACTTCAATAAATTTTCTCCTTTTGACGTTGACACTCCGACCTTGATCTTCAGGATCAAATGCAATAGATTTTCCTTTTTTGATCTCGTCCAACTTTCTCCTTCTCAGGTACTCCTTTGACCTCTCCTCCTTCCGTCGATCAACAACACTATGATCAACTGTCGGTAGTGGCAAAACACTACCACTTTGAATGTTACAACAGTTTGAATGGGACATAGGTGTTGGAGACAACAAACGAAAGTTAGGCTC
>NW_006239158.1:249040-256534 GCF_000226075.1 Solanum tuberosum
TCGACAAATTCATCGTGTAGTTCCATTTCAGTTGATGAATCTTCCTTCGCCATTTCTAACTACTGTGTATAAAAGAAACAATGTACATCAATTACTACCAAATATGAAGCTTATCGAAACTACGTACAAAAATAATCAAATGAAACTCAATAACATTGTTCCTATAAAATTCCTACCTGAACTATGTGAAAAAACAATAATGTAAGCTTATATAAGAAGAAATGCAAAATTTGATACCCAATAGTGGGAACCAACCGTACAAAATTTGATAACTACCCAATAGTGGAAACCAACCATACTCTTTTTTATTTAATAATTATTATAATCTTTTCAACTTCTTTAAACTGCTATATATGTAAAAAAAACTTTCATATTTGTAATATTGAAAAAGTACTATTATTTATGTAGTTAAGTCTTAAGGATGGTCTTTCCATGTAATTTTCCCTTTTTTTTTATATATCTTTCCATCATAATAGTGAAAGGTATCTTTGTAAATAGTTTTTTAATACAATGCATCCTATTTTTAATGCATTAAACCAAATAATGCATACAAATAATTTATGTATAATTAATGCAAGCATAACTAATACATGCATTGTTAATGCAAGCATTACTAATACACTCTATTTAACATTATTTTTATATAATCTATCAAACGGCCCCTTAAAAAAATTAAAGATGATAATTGCCCGCTAAAACTAAATTAAGTATCATAATTATGTATTAGGTAACTAAGTGCACAAAGAGATGGTCTTTTTCGTACTTGAGTGTCTGCACGTATATTAGGTATGCATAGACATTGAATTTCTTTGCTTAGTTTAGGAGATTAGTTGCTATTGTTTAATTTGAAACAATATTGTCTTGATTTTTTTAATTTCATTTTCTAGCCAAATTTTTTTATTCGTCTATTTTAGTAAAATCAAGAAAACTTTATTATTTTCGTTTTAACACTATATAACATAATATTAGTTAAATTCAATTTTTAAGCATTATTAATAAAATCAATTTAATATAATAAATAACTAATAAATATTTTTTTAAAGAAATATGCCAAGTTAATATGAAGTAAAATGAATTATTTCATCACTCTCAATTATATAAATTTAATATATTGACAAATGAAGAATTGCAACTTATAAGAAATTAAAGTAGATTCTTCTTTTCATTAATTTCCGAATTTTTGATTAATGAAAACTGCCACAAAATTAGGACGAAAAGAGTAGATGAATTTTTGACCACCAAAAGAAGAGAGAAAATAGTTTCACTTTCATATTTCTTTTCTATTACACAACTTTAAAAAGAAAATAATATTATTATAATAAATAAAGAAAAACAAGAAGTAAAAGGTAGTTAAATGATTATTATTAAAATAAAAATAGTAAAACCAATATCATCCCCTTATTCTTCGAACGCAGACACCGGAAAAGCCTTAGAAATTCCAGAAGGGGTAGCAAACGTAATTTTCTGTAAATCAGAGTCGTGAATAGAAATATCAGAAATTGTTATCCAGATCAACAGTTCCTTACTTTTAACGCCGGTGAGTTTCTTCATCCGGCGATCTTCAAGGAATCCGGTGACCTCAGTATTGTACCAGACAAGTTTTCCGATTTTCTTAAACCGATTTTCTTTTGCCTTCTTCTGTTTCAGCCATACGAACCCGGTTTGTTTATTGTGCCCTATTTCTATTAGATCATCCAATGGGAGAAGCCCTTTTGGCATATTGATTTGCTCTAGAAGTTGTAGAGATTTCTGTTTGCAGATCGTTGGGTCGGTGAATATCTCTGCATTTTCACGGTGATTTTCTGATAATTGAGATGACATTTTCGTTGAAGGAGATGGAAAACAAAAGGGAGAAGAGGTAATTGGATTCCTTTTTCTGTGTGTCAAAAGTGGAAATGAGTATGACAAAGGGTACTTGTTTTTGTGAAGAGGAGCATAAGAATTGATGCGCTTTTATAGGGACTAAGCGAGTATTTTTACGAAAATGCCCTTGTAATATGAAGTGAAATTTTGATTTTTTTCAAGAACTAGTGTATTTATTTTAATGTTAGCTAAATAATAATAATACAATGTTTTTAGAGGTTGGGGGTATTGAGTGGGTAAGAAGAAGATTTAATGTGGGCTTCGACATGGGTGGAAAATAGTGGCGGAGCTCGGATTTTTAATAAGGGAGTTCAAAATCTTAAAAGATAGACACACGAAGTACTCGAAGGGTTTCGACATCTACTATATATACCTAAAAAATTATTTTAAACATGTATAAATAATATTATTTTAAGCATAAGGTGGCTCCGCCACGGGTAGAAAACCTAAAAAAAAAAACTTGAAACGCTACTGTGAAACTAATTTTTCTTTACTGTTATTTTTCTTACCTATTGCGTAACTTATTTTTCGAAAAAGAAATATTTTTCCGTTTACTTTTATCTGTTTATTGTATTAAAAATATGTATTCTTACTTTTACATGTCACTTTTGGTATAAAAAAAAGAAAGTTTATTTTCTTTCATGTTTTACCTTCAATATTTTTTCTAATTATTTTTTAATGACTAAGATGAAATATCAATTAATATAGATATTATAATAAAATATTTATATTAATTATTATTCTTAACGGGGATGCAAAATTGAAAGTGGACAAGCAAAAATATAGGAAAGAAGTATATTTCTAAAATCTTTTGATTGACCTTGGAATAAAAAATATATTTTTCCATCTAGAAAACACGCCCTTTATGTGCACTACTAGTTTGAAGTTTAAGTACTCTTTTTCTTTTCGTAAAACTCAAAAACTCTTTATTTTTTTCTTTAAAATTTAGAGAACTCTTTAATTATTTGAAAAATGCATTCTCTCCATTTTTAAATAATTGAATTATTGGGACATTTCACATTCTTTAAAAAATAAAGATTTAAGACATAAATTAAACATTACTTCAATACTAAATAATTTAAAAATGTCTTGAACTCATCACGTAAAAAAAATTCAAAGCAATTAAGGTTTCTTGAACTGATCACATAGAAAATGCAAATGAAAGGCAAAAATGGAAGAATATAAAGTAGTCTTGAAGATTGAATAATTAAATTAATTTGAAATATGAACAATGTCTTATCAATTCAATTATTTTGAAATGAAGGAAGTAACTCCATTAGATAAGAGTTTTCATCACTGTAATAATTTATTTGTTTCATTTTATGATATCGTTAAAATTTAAATAGTCAAATAATTCTGTTTTTAGTATGGTTTTCTCAAACGCGAGGTCATAAAATCAACAGACTTAGATTTAAGTCTAAAATAGGGCTGGACATAAACATCGGAAAATCGAAACATCGAATCAAACCAAATTATTTCGGTATTTCGGTTTTTGATTCGGTATTCGATTTATATTTTTGTATTTTTTGGTAGTTCGATTCGATTTTCGGTATGTAATTTTGTATTATTCGGTATTTCAGTTTACCGAAATATATTATATTATATTTATAATATTATTAATATTATATTAATTAGTAATATTAAATAATAAAAATATAGACAAAATTAGGTCAAACTTTTCAGATTTTTCAGATTTTTGTTTTCAATCTTTTCTTTGCAGTTAGCCGCACAGGCGCACAGCCGCACATCAATCACCTTTCCAGTTCCACTTCCCACTTTCGGCGACCGGCCGATCAGCAACAAGCCAACGACGACCGGCCGATCAGCTCGCAGCAGGACAACACGCAGGCGACACCCAGCAGGCAGGCAGCACGCAGCACTGCAGCAGCCGACCAGACCGGCGGGCGGCGACCACCAGCGACCGATCAGTGACAACCAGAAAACCGAACTAACAAAAACCGAATCAAAATAACATAAATCGAATCGAAATAATTCGATTCGGTGTTCGGTACACGTGGTACAAGAATCGAAAACCGAAAAAAAAAAAAAAAACTAAAATCGAACCGAATTATCGAATGCTCAGCCCTAATCTAAAACATGCAGAAAAAAAAATCAAATTTGCCAAATTGAAGAACAACTTTAATATTTTCTGACATTGAAATCTAGGCTCTTTGATATACTGATAAAACAATTTTTCGTTTCTTACTATTTAAAAATAAAAATATATTTAGTCACTTTTACTTATTCAAATGTTAATTTTGACTCATATCAAAGCGTTTATAATTTCTTTTGGTTTCTGCTAAGTTTTCTCATATACGTTACACTAATTTTTGTCAAACTAAATCCCCACACACATGATATTAGCTTTTTGTGTCTTATTTATTATGATGACTTGAGAAATGCTACAAGAGGAGCAAACTATAGGTTATCTGAGGATTATTGTTTAAAAAAGGATTATTTCGAACCCGTTTGGCCATAGATATTACGATCATTTTTTTGGGCCAAATATACTTTCAAATTCTTTTAGAATTTTAAAACATATCTTGAACTTTTATATTTTACACATACAAAAAATCTCATGTCAGTTATGATTGCAACTATAGTTCTATTATATATGATCCAATGAAATCTGTAGCTATTTTTTATGTCTTTGCACATAATATTAGTCAGCAATTGACAAGTGAATGTTTTCAATGTTTACTCGAAACAATTAATCGACATGTTAGAAAAGTGGTCTACACACTTTGTCAAATGACATCAACGCATGTTTATATAAAAAATATGATTGGTGTTGTTTATCTAAGTAAACTAAGTCGTGCTTCGCGCGATCATGTAAAACATCAACAAATATGTGAAATTAAATAAATAAATTAACAAAATGAACTCATTCCTAAGTTTATTCAAGATATAAGAGAGACTTTATATCTCAGCATTTAAATTGATAATAAATTAATTGGATTTTGTGTTTTTTTTATACCTTGATTATCGTTGTAGCTAGTAATTATGACTATTGTTTAGGATAATTCGTCAGGTTGTTGTAATATTTTGTCATGACCGTATTCATTTATATTATTTCTCTCTATTCTACTTTGAATTTTTATTTTCTTGAGCGGGTCTATTGGAAATAGCATGTCTACCTATAAGATATTGATAAGGTCTGAATATATTCTATCCTCCATAGACCCGCTTTGTGAAATTATACTGAATTTGTTGATATTATTATTGTCCCAATTTTTTGTTATATAATATATTCATGTTTTAATTTATATAGGAAAAAGCTCCATTATAAAATTGAGAATTATATATATTAATCAATACTTCAACCACATTACAGAAACAACTCATATCTCTTGCTCAATCTAGTGTACTTGAGAAATAAATAGAAAAAACTCAAGGACATAAAAAAGAACTCCTATAATTTAGCTTTTAAATAGTTGCCCAATACTTTTCTATTGAATTATTCGATCTCATATTTTCTTGAACAAAACTTGGAAGATTTGTTATAAAGATAAATTGTATGTTGTCAAAGGGCGAAGCCAAAGCCAGAGCAATGAGTCCTTAGTTAAAACCTATACACATACAAAAACATAGTAACAATACAAGAATATGGCAGACAAACTTTCAATCATATTAAACGAAAAATAATGAGAACCACGAACAAAGAAAACCACACCAACAATAAAAATTATTACTTTAATCCAAAATGTACATTAGGCCATGTACTTTAACATGGAGCTAACCAATTTAATCCACCAAAAATGCAACATGAAGAAGAGGAATCAGCACCAGGATATCAAAGTGAACGCTACATGTTGAGAAGGATAACAAATTTTATTCAAGAAAAATATGTTAAAGGACTGAAAAGAATTCATAATTGAAAAATCTAAAAAACCCAAATGCTATCAAAAGTAAAACAAAACTTTTGCTAAACAGTATAGTACAGATGAGTATCGTCTTGTTTGATTTATATATACAAATAAAGATTGAACATTTATATTCTAAATGAATACCACATTAAATATTCATTAAAATTATAGAAAATGGGATTGAGAAAAAGTGTAAGAGTAATGAAGGTAATTAAGAAAAAGTGACTATTGGAATGAATTGAAGTGATAACGTAATAGAAGCAATTTTTATTATAATTACTCATTCATTACATAAAATAAATATTAGTGTGGTCACGAAGAGAAGAAAATCAAATATTTAGAGTTGTTGAAAAAAAGAAAAAAAAAGGTTCTAGGAGGATCAAATATTAAATAGGTGTAAGTCATAGATAATTACTTCTTATAAACAAATTAAATAATATTAGAAAAATACTTAAAGTATCAAAAATATTTATGCTTTATAATTAGAAGAAGATAAAAAAAAAGGAATAATTTTGTAAGAGTACGTAGAAATTAGAGAGGTGTGAGTTACTCCTTGTAGACATAAGAGTCTTTGTTGTAAATGTTTCTTCATTTAATAAAATATTTATTTATCATAAATTTAATAATTTATTTTTACAATAAAATAATTAATTTAAATTAAAAAAGGTCAAAAAATGGAGGAAAAAGATAAATGCAAATAGAGATCATAGAGAGGTGTCTCATCACCTTCTCTATGTTTCTCCTTTATTATATATAGATTTGACATAATAGCCATTTATGGCCTTGGTTTAAGGTAAATGACTTTGTAAATACTCGTGTCAGCTAACTTTTTTTATAAAAATATATTAATAATTAGGAGTTCTATTCACTATTAGAAAATAAAAAAGTAGAGATCAACAATATTTCATAGCTAAATAGTTTAAACTTATTTTTAACTTGGTCCCATTTAGCTAGGTGTTAGGCACACTTGGACCTTGGTCTAGGCTTTTCTAGATGTGTCCAAAAATCAAGGGTTCCTACATGCAAAATTTTAGATCTATTGTTCCAAAATCAAAATAAGTAATTATTATTAGCGTAGAAATTATAATTTATCTATATATTCAGGTTTTTGTTACTTCTCATGGTATAGGTGACCATTTCATCACAATATTATCTCCCTGTCATCATTGAAAATTTTGTTGACATTTATGTTAAGATTAATTTTTCAATGTGTGTTTGCATATGTATACCAGATCATGTTGTATGTGACTTTATAGAATAGTATCAATATCATTCAACAATGTTTTAGTTAAATATTATAAATGAAATATAATGTATATGTTTATGTGATTAATGTGGATCATTGTGTATTTGCTTTTTTTTATCCACTACAAAAGGAACCCCAATTACCAACAAAAAAATTTGTTGGTAAATTGATCAAATTGGTTGGCAAATTGACTTACCAATCAAATGCCAACTTATATTAATTTGTTGCTAAAAGGCTCGTCGGTAAATATTACCAACCGATTTTAATTTGTTGGTAAACTTACCAACCAACGAATTAGAAAAGGAGTTAGTTAATTTTTTTCTTCATTATTCGATTCTGTTGGTAATACGTTGGTAATTATAGTAAATTTTTGTTGGTAATTTACCAATAAATTTTAAATACATTTTTTTTGGTTTACCATCCGGTGTCTGGTACCCCATACCGGAGCCCAACTAAATCCGAATTCAAGCCGAAAAGTCCCACATTGGGGAGTAAAGCGCTCCCTAACAAAGACGACTC
>NW_006239158.1:256740-270860 GCF_000226075.1 Solanum tuberosum
GATTCCGTTGGTAATTATAGTAACAAATGTCTGATAGTAAACTTTTCTAGATACATTGGTAATTGGTTGACAATTTTAGTAATAGAAAATTTATTCACAACCCTTGTTGGTAATAAATTTTAAATACGTTAGTATGATTATTTGTTTTTTCTAATAAATTTACTAATTGATAGTTAGTTTGTTGGTAATGTATCATTCAAGTTCAATGTTAGGTTAGTAATTGATTGACAATATGTTCAAAATATTATTAACTGAATGATTATCCAATAGTAAAATATTTATTAATTTATTGCATTTAAAAATCTAAGAACCCGAATGTAACTCCAAAAATATTAATATCAATTTTATAAATCATATTTGAATGAAACAATGCAAAATCTTTGATAACAAGTTAAATTAATCTCAATATGACACATATCATTATATCAATTTTTTAAATTTGAGCATGTTTACCAAAAATATTGACCAAATCTAAATTTTGGCCAAAATTTAAAAGTTAAAACGCCTAACAGCACAAATTGAAATGGAAGCCTCAAAATCTGAACCAACCATCCTATTAGATATAAAAATGACCTTCCAAAGCTAATCGCGTTGACGGAATTCTCATCAGAGCACATTTAAAAAAGATGCTAAGCAAAGTCAAATTTTGGCCAAAAGTTAAAAGTTAAAACGCCTAACGCTACAAACTGAATATGAAAACCTCAAAATCCAAATCAACCATCCTATAAGACTAAAAATGACCTTCCAGAGCTAATCGTGCTGACGAAATTCAAATTTGAGCATGTTCCCCAAAAATATTGACCTAATTCAAATTTTAGCCAAAAGTTAAAAGTTAAAACGCTTAACGACACAAACTGAAAATAAAAGTCTCAAAACCCGAACCAACCATCCTATGAGACCAAACTGAACTTATATGGCTAACCGCGGTGACAAAATTTCAATTCGAGCACGATTATCAAAAATATTGACTAAAGTGAAATTTTGGCCAAAACTTAAAAGTTAAAATACCTAACGGCACAAACTAAAAATAAAAGCCTCAAAACCCGAACCCTCTATCTTATTACATTAAAAATAATCTTCCGCATCTAACTACATTGGCGAAATTCTCATATGAGCACGTTTATCAAATATATTGACCGAAGTTAAATTTTGGCCAAAATTTTTAAGTTAAAACACCTAACGGCACACACTAAAAATGAAAGCCTCAAAACCCGAACCAACCATCCTATTAGATAAAAAAATGACCTTTGAAGTTAATTACGCTGACGGAATTCTCATCTGAGCACATTCACAAAAATATTGACCAAAGTCAAATTTTGGCCAAAACATAAGATTTAAAACACCTAACGACACAAACAAAAAAACGGAAGCCTCAAAGCTTGAACCAACAAGTCAAATTTTGGCCGAAACATAAAATTTAAAACACCTAATGGCACAAACAAAAAACGGAAGCCTCAAAACTTGAACCAACCTTCATGTTAGATAAAAAATGACCTTTCGAAGTTAATGACACTGACAGAGTTCTAATCTGAGCACGTTTACGAAAAATATCGATCCAAAATCAAGTTTTGGCTAAAATTTAAAAGTTAAAACGCCTAACGACACAAACTGAATAATGAAAGCCTCAACACTAGACGCTGATTTACCAAAAAGTTTAACTTCAATTGACAAATTTACCAACTATTCAAATATAAGTTAGTAATTAATAATTTACCAATAAATTTTATCACAGTTGGTAATAGTTACTATTCAACTAAACATTCATATGTAATATTACCAACTAATAATTAATATGTTGATAAATTTTACCAATGGATTAATGATCGGTTGGTATATTACCAACTATTTTAATGATGTTAGTAATTTACTAACTACAATCTTTATTGGTCAGCAAAAAATTCAACTAATTGGATATTGGTTGACAAGTTTACCAACAAATTACATTTCGTTACTAATTTACCAACACATTTATATTTGGTTGGTAAATTTAGCAACACAATCTTGCCGTTGATAAATGTTTGGTTAGTAATTCATTGGTAATATGTTAATAAATTATATAAACAATTTTTTGTCATATTTACCAACCGATTTATACTTCGTTGGTAATATTACCAACAAAAGGTGTGCGTTAGTAATATTTCAGTTGGTAATCCATTGATAAAATGTTGCTAAATTTGGTGCCATTTTTTCCCGCCATATTTACCAATTAAAGTACTTAGTAAGATTTTGGTTGGTAATCTGTTAGAATTTCATTGTTAAGTTTTAAAATATAATTCAGTTAGAAATATGATGGTAATTTGTTAGTAGAATACGAACCAACTTAAGTTGTTAGTAAAATATGTTGGCAATTTAGGATATTTTTGGAGTGATCGAGGTCAAAATAATTGAATATCACCTTAAGATATAAAGATTTGTCTAAATTAACCGTTACTTAAGTTCGACAAAGTTGTTACAATATAATAATTAGTACATATAAGATACATTTTATTTTTTCTATCACCATCAATATTGTTGGTTTAAATAGATAATAATTTAAACAAGGAAAAATTACTTTATTTTCTATTATTCCCTACCTTTTTAAAATATAACATAAATTCCTTAATTCTCCTCAATTCTTACGGATACATAAACATCCCCACACAAACCCACGCTTACCCACTCCTTTAATCTCTCCCTAATTTCACTCCACATTATTATCAGTTACAATTTTCATGTCAATTTGATTTTCAAAAGGATTCTCTCTCTAGTCAATCAAATTTAAATCACTGAATAGGTAAATTTTTCTTCTCCATTGTCGTTTTCTTAAAAAAAAATCGTTATTTTTTTATACATATGGATCAGGCTCCTTCATTTAGACTGTCGAAAAATGCTCAAAAAGGAAGAAAAATATCGAGTTGTTGGTGTCTCTGGTAAGGGCTTTGGATCGAGATCCATAGGTGATTTATGTCGATTCAATAATGACGGCATTGCTTCAGAACTTGATTACTCATACACGGCCTCTCAAAAGTTTATTTAAACGTATCAGATACACTCATAATACACATTGCAAGTTACTAATTTAACGGTTGGTCATTGTTTGTATCATGTTTAAGTGTTGGGCAATGTTTGTATCGTGTTTAACTGTTGAGGCAATTTTTGTATCATGTTTAACTGTTGTGCACTTTTAGTATAATGTGTTACTGTTGTTATTTTTGTATCACGTGTTACTGTTTGTTATTTTGTACTATCATTTTTAACAGTTTGTTATTTTTGTATCATGTTTAACAGTTCATCATTTTTTGTTCAAACAAATTCCAACTCACTCTTTGAAGTTTGGTTCTACCTATTCATTTTGCAATCAAAGCAATGTGACTTATGAGAATTAAGGGTGGAATTAGGGGTGTACAAAATCGAACCAAATCGCAAACCGAGTCAATCCGAAAAAAACCCGACTAGTGATTTGGTTTGACTTGGTTTGGTTTTGAAAAAAAAACCCGACTATATTTGGATTGGTTTGGTTTTAACTAAAAAAAACCAACCCGAGACCAAACCAACATGATATAATTTTTAAATATTTCTTATACTTTTTCATAGTTTTTATCTTTTAATATACTATTTCAAGTTTGAAACTTAGAATTATGAATGGACCAATAAAGATTATAGTACACAGATATTGGTAATTATAATAAAGCTTAAATCAAAATCAAATTAATACTAGTGCAAAAAAGAAAATCAATTCAACACTAAGAATGACATTAATATTGAATATTTGTTCTTTAGTTTTACATTGGTTTAGACAATTAAAATACATAATCTAATTTTAATTTCCTTTAATATTTAAGTCATGTAACTAATACTTATTAAACTTAATTTTAGCATGATTTAGTACTTTTAAATTATGATCATTTTCATTGTGACTTGTTAATTTTGCAATATTTGTTTTACGCGATTTCATTATTATTATTTTTGTTGGATATTTTAGTGTCATTAATCATATCATATTGTATTATATTTTTAAGAAACATCTTAGATAGTTGTATTTTGGTAGGACTAAAGAAATATTTGAAGTACAAGTAAATTATATGTTTGTATGAATACTTTACCGGAAAAACCCTAAACAACCTGAAAAACCCAAGAACCCAAAAAAACCCGAGGTTGAAAAACTCGAGTTTTATTGGTTTGGTTTGGTTTGATTTATAAATTTAAAAATCTGACACAAATGATTTGGTTTGATATTTGAAAACCCGAACTAACCAGGCCATGTACACCCCTAGATGGAACACATAATCAACAAAAAAGAAACTATTTGTTAGATTGAGGATTAGAAAAATACGACCCTAGGTTAAATCTTATTACTTTTTTAAAATAACAACAACAAAATCTCCACCTTGATAGTTTTCAACTTTAAAAATTTCCTTGTGTTCTATATGTTAGGGTTTTGCCTTGATTTTCTTACCTAATTTTATTTTTTACTTAAAGATAAGTCAAAGTATTACTATAAATGCTTGAACTCTTTTTGAAAGGAAAATATAATTTTCTTCCATATTTGATTTATTTTTTCCTTAGAGGAAAAATTTGGAGATCTATAAATTAAAGATCTCTATATTCATAACACAATAGAATCCACCAGTGGCGTAGCGAATAATCTTATGAAGGGGGTCCAAACTTTGAATAGTATTTTTTTTTAAAAATAATGATGATTTATAGAGATTCTATTTTTAATAATATTATGATATAATTTGGGTAAATAGGTCTCCTATTTATAGAGAAAGAAAACATTATTCCCAAAGAAAAATGTATTAAAATTTAAGAAAATCTTATTCCACAAAGAGAAAAGGTATTAAAATATAAGGAAATCTTATTCCACAAGGAAAATGTATTAAAATTTAAGGAAATAATTCAATTTTAATTAAAAAAAAATCCTTATTGGAGGTGAGATTTGAAATTGGATCACTTAAGACAAGCCTGACATTATTTACCACCAAGCTACTAAACATTTATGTTAAACTTACGCATGTTGATTTACTTACAAACTTCAAGAAGGCAAAATAATTATAGAAAAATAAAAACACTTATGCGGGGAATCGAACTGGGGCAGTGAGTGGGCTTGTGACAACTCTTGACATCTCCATTGCGGGTCACTTTGTTATTTCAGGGTGTCCAAAATACCATATATACCAATATAAGTCAAAACTTTACGTGTATATATTGTATAATTTTTCGACGAAGGGTGTCCAATTGGACACCCTTGGGACAAGGTGGCTCCGCCCCTGGAATCCACAAGATAGACGTTTAAGAGTTTAGTTTATGGGGAGATTTATTCTTTCAATAGTTTTAATATTTTTCTTCTATATTAGTTTTCATATAATAATATTATGTTTTTAGTATAAGTTTTTGTTATCTGATTTGCACTTGTAAGCTTCCGCATGACGGCCTAATCACTTTCGAACCCAATAATATATGACTTTAATCCTTACATGCATGGTTCTTATTGATATATTTCGAATTTTGTAGTGAATTTTTATGTTTTTTGTCGTTCGGAATTCCTCCTTTCTCTTAATTCTTCTTTGCGGCACCATAAATCCGTCCAGATCTCTCAAAAACTAAATTAGTCTCCACGTAGTTCAAAATACCTTGAGGTACCGTTTGAAGATTTACACCTACTATTTAGTTCATAAGATGCTTTCTGCGGATCTACTTAAATTTTTTACATAATATCCTATAGGCATGCTTCGATGCTTATATTTTCGCTCTTTATGTGGCAAATTTAGTTGTTGAATTTTTTTTAAGTCATATGTAACACAAATTAGCTGTCTTTTTTGCCATTTGAACACCAACAATAATCATATATAGTAAATGATTCTAACACAACATTGAAATTTTAGTAGATCAATTAATGTTTATAATCATTGTTTTAAAATTTTTCCATATATGTTGTTCATATTAGTGGTAATATTACCTCACCTTGGTAGCACTTCAATTACATTTTTCTTAGAGTAGTTTATCTTATTTTTAACATGATTCTAACTTCTTAACTATATATGAAGGAACGCAATAAATATTTTCACACAATTTAATATGGGAAAATTGTATATAATAGCAAACTATTAATTCAAATTAAATGCTATAAACATAGTTTGATTTAATTGTACCCCATAACAAACTGTTACTATTTTGCCTCTCTCCCCGGTGGAATTTCGCTCGCCACTCTCGTTCTTGCTGACAGTCTCGCTCGCCTCTCTCGCTTTTTATACAAACACAAATGTATAAAATGTGTTTGTGTTTTATATAAAGCGAGAAAAAAATGTATATATACATCTATTTTCGTTCCCCTCTCTCCTCTCTCCCAGATCTCGCTCGCCACTCTCACTCGCCTCTCTCACTTTATACAAAAACGCAAATGTATAAAATGTGTGAAAATTGTATATATACATATATTTTCGTTCCCCTCTCTCCCCTCTCCCAGATCTAGCTCGCCACTCTCCCAGATCTTGTTGTCTCACTGGCCTCTCTCACTTTATACAAAAACGCAAATGTATAAAATGCGTGAAAATTGTATATATACATATATTTTCGTCCCCTCTCTCCTACAAACATAAATTATACAATTGATTCTTTTGTACATGTATACCGAAACATATTATACAATTGCTTCTTTTGTATATATGTATAGCGAAATAGCCATAGCTTCTTTTGTATATATGTATAGCGAAATAGCCATAGCAAACATAAAATTTGCTATGGAGCGCAATTATGCAAACTATAGCTATAACATACAAATATGATTTTTGTGTTTGCTATATGTGAAAGTTGCTCATTAATATTTTACTTTATTAGGAAAAAATAATCATAAATAATGTAGATCAAATTTCCATTTGTTGTTGTGTTACCGTTTGAACTCCAACATTATTCATGATAAATGAATTTAACATAAAATTAGAATTTTCATTAGTGTTTAAATTTTTCTATAAACAGTGTTTAAATCGGCCTATTTATTCACCTCATTCTTCACTTCTCTTCTTTAAGCACATCAGTCTTTCACTTTTTCTTTAATTTATATTTTCTCTCTCCAAAGTGCTGATGAAGGAAAAAAATGAAGAAATTAATTACAGGAGAATGTCCACATGTACATGTAGAAATTTTGAAAATGTAACAATTTTTTTCTTGTGAAGTAAATGAAATTCAAGAAATAACAAGTAGTCTTTTTTTCAATTTTATTGTTCGAATGTACCCAAAAAAGACTACTTATGGATTTCTTGAAGTTTGTATACTTTGCAAAAAGAGATGTTACCTGGCCAAGATATCTACATGTACATCTGAGCATACTCCTATAATGAATTTTATTTTCTTATTTCCTTCATCATCACTATAACTTGCATACATTTTAGAAGACATGTCGAAGAACTGAATATATAGCAAAGCACAATCTACAAGTATTAAAGACTATGTTTTAGTATATATTCGTGATTTCTTGAATTTATCAATATTTAGATCGTATGACATGATTTTAATTTCTTATATATATGCAGCATCGTAATGAATATTTTCACATAATTTAAAATTTTAGTTGTTGAAAGAAAAAAGTCATATATAATTATTATTAGTTTTTTATTTTATTTTTAATGTATTATTTTATTGTTTCAACACTAATAATAATCACAGTAGAAGCTTCAACAAAAAGTATCAAGTTTAGTGTTACGCCTCAAGTCTACACCCTGAACGTGGCCGACACTCAAGAACCATTTCTGGACTCCAAGCGAACCCTTGGCCTGGATGACTACTTAGCGGAAGACTTACTCAAGCGATATAGGCTTAGAAACAGAATTTAGAACATTCAAACTCAAAGTAAATACTCAACTCAAACTGTTTAATTTGTAAAATACTCAATAATATAGGTATAAAAGTTTGCAAAACATCTCAAGATAAAGTAAATACTGAGAGACTCCTCAACTCTATCTATCTATGATGTCTCTATAGTTCAACATAAATGTCGGGACAAGATCCACAATACCCTAAAATGACTAAACTGAAAAGAAAAGTGGAGTCCTCCGAAATACAAGGAGGCTCACCAAAAGCTAACTGGAGTGCAAAGTGATCTCAATGAAGTGCCTGTTGATGATCCTGGACACTTGTATCTGCATCATAAAAAGATGCAGATCGAATGACATCACTACATTAAACGTACAAGTATGTAATAAAGCTGAGTGAATAAATAAAAGAGTTGATAAGGCTGAAGAACTACTCATCCAAACTCAACTCAAAGCATAAGTAAAAGATAGAATTTTAAAGTTTTACAGTAAAAGAGGCTAACTCGAGGATGTATAAGAAAATACAACAAAATACTCTTTAATCTATTAGGGAGATTCTCTAACCGAAAACCATCACTATAAGCAACGTGATGATACATCGTCTCGCCCATGTGTAACGACTCGGAAAATGATAGGTTAAGCAAGAGCCTATGACTTTGCGTTGACTTTTATAATGAGGTTCTATGAGGGGTTTTTATGTAATTTCGTTTTAATTGTGTTACATCCGACAATTTAAAATGAATATGAAGTAGCTTGAAATTGGAAGTAGTCACTTTTGGAAAAAGTTCAGAACCTGGAAATTTGGGTTAAGTGTGGGAAATCAGTGAGTTTTTGGCCAACTTTGAGCAGTCATAACTCCTAGATCAGGATGACCCAAGAGTAGTTCCAGTTAATTTTGGAAAGCCCTTGGAACGATCTTTCCAACGCCACCGAGTTTGCTCGATTCCGAGTTCGTATGAGCGAGTTATGCCCTTTGAAAGTTGGGCAGTTAGCAAGGAGTCCGTCCGGAAATTTAAGGGCATTTTGGTCTTTTCACAAATCTTTTCTTTTGAGGTTATATTGTTGTGTTAGGCTGTTTGTGGATCATTTTTGTTCCATTTTAAAAGAGTAAGAGTTAGGGTTCTTGAGTGAAGAAGAGAAAGAAGAGAGGAAGAAGAGGAGTTGGAGCTAGGGTTGAAGATTTCTTGGTGTTTCTTCTTCAAATTTCGTGGGGAATTCATCTTTAAGGTATGGAGATCCTTTATCCTTCATCATTCTTTCTTTCAAGGAGCCCAATCAAAAGGTTTTCAAATACACCAAAATCCTATTTCGAATTCTAAGCATGGGTCCTTGCATTAAATGATTTCCAATGATGTTTTATGTTGAATTGTTAAGAATTGTTATTGAATTGAAGGATGTGGGATGTTAGCCTTGAATGGGCAAAAATTGTGAATTGGTCTTCATGTTGATTATGGGCTTATGCTTAGCTTAGTTTGTATAGTTGAATGTTGTTATTATCATTGTTATTGTATTGTTAATTGTTGGAATATGAGGATGATGAAGATTGCCATGGAAAGAGGGTAAGTTGATCAAACTTGATAAATATTGTATAATTGGCATGGAATTGAGTATTGTGGCTTATAGCCTTTGAAAAGGGTGGTAAGATGGCTTGACCTCTTAGTATTAATATAATTGTTATTGATTGGTTTGATCCACCTTTGGTGGAGGTGGTTATTTGTCGTATTATTGTGAATTGAGGCCATGAAGGGCATTATGTGAATGTTATTATATTGTTGTATTATTATACACATATGAGGCTATATGTAAAGTCCTATATGGAGCTATATGTGAAGGTATGATGTGAATGAGTTTATGTGATCTTGTGATGATCCTATGTAAAGTGGATAGCATTGTGAGTTAAAATATGATTTCTCATGATGTATATATGAAATGATGTTGGATTATGAAATATCCTTAAACGAAAATGTGTGTCTTGAATTGGTAGACTTAGGTGCCTCTTCTTGATACATGAAAGCTTTAGAATGTGATCTCTTGACTTGGTAAGCTTAGGCATCCTTCTCTTGAGAAATGAATGTATCTTGACTTGAAGTCTTATTGTATTGAAGTGGTAGACCTTGAGTTGGTGCCTCTTCATAAATGAATGAATGTCTAGAATCGGTGAGACCTAAGCATGGTGCCCTTTCTATGAATGACTAACGGGGCATTTTAGACTATGACTTGAACCGGTAGACCTAAAGTTGGTGCCCCTTCATGATGAAGTCTAGAACCCTATGTGAATGTAAAACCATGGAGTCGGTAGACCTAATAGTGGTAGCCCTTCTCATGTGTGAAATGATGAACCTTGGACCGGTAGGCTTAAGGCACCCTTTAATGAAGAATCGGTAGGCCTAAGGCACCCTTCCATGGGGATTTAATGAGCTATCCTTAATGAACCTTGATCGGTAGATCCTTGTGGTGCCTTTCTTGGTAGATGTGCTATGGGTCGGTAGACCTAATGATGGTGCCCTCTCTAGGACATACATGTGAATGAAATTACTCTATGGGAACTAAGGCTAAGCACCGAGTAGATATGGTTAAGATGGTAGCTCTCCCGAGTATGAGGCAAGAGTACAATGAACATCTTTGGATATCCCCTAAACCATGTGCCTACATGGGATGTGTCCTAGTTCTACCCTTGGCAAGTAGAACACCTTCCACGGTGTAGGGTTTTATGACACCGGATTCCATGTCTAGCTTGCATGGTCTATGTCGGTTAATGCCTATTCCCATCATGTGGGATGTGCACTCTAGTTATTGGATAGGTTCTACAACGTGTAGGTAGTAGTATGGGATGCTATCTACACATGGCACGAGTAGGCTTTGAAGATACTAAAGTGAGTTCCCTAAGTCTAACGACTATTATGTGAAAGTCCCCTTATGTGCTTGAATGTCTCCAAAATGGTTTCTTAAAGAATGTTGGTCTATTGATGTTATGTTGTAAAGGAAATGTCCTTATCTAAGGTAATCTTGAGGAACACTTAAGTGTGCTTGAAGAGGTTGTATGGGCGGTCACTTCTTGTCTCACTCAAGTGTGTCTTAAGGTTATATTAGGTAGAGGTCCTATGGTAATGAAATGACATGTGTTCTTTTAAAGTTAAGCATGGATTGTATATGGACATATGTTGAGTATATGTATGGTTGGCTATGGTCTTATATGTTAATGTTGACTTGTATTATGTCTCTTATACTTGTAAAGGAAAGGTTTTATCAAATTGATATGAAAGCAGTTATTCTTTGAAAATGTCCTTTTTAGCATGTTTGTGCATGGTCTCCATACTTAGTACTTAATTGTGCTAACCCCTTTCTTTCCCTTTTTGGACTAAAGTGTAGGGATTTGGAGATGATGACATGTCATGGCTATTTGATAGGTTCTAAGTGTTGAAGATGAAGACTTGGTGAGTCCTCATAGATTCGAGGACAATACCCAATATGTTCTTTTATGTCTTTTTAGTATTGTTTAAGTTGTGTACGGGATTAGTCCCGAATTTTGTACTCTAAAGTATTAGATGGTTTTGAGACATCATGTATAAAGTCTAGAAAGTCTTCCGCTTGCTATTTTTAATTAAATGTCTTCCTTGTAAAGAAAGTTTTTAATTCCTTATGGTTTTAGTGTCTATGCGATGAATGAATGCTAAGAGGCTTGTATTAGACCTCTTCGAGGTCGAGTACGCCGGTTACGACTAGGGGGTGCTCCCAGGTCGTGACAAACATGGTATCAGAGCATAAGTTTCCGGGATGGTCTTAGGTTGTCTCAAAACCACATCTAGTAGAGTCTTGTTCATAATGTGAAGCGCGCCACATTATGAATAGGAGGCTATTGGGTGCTAAGAAAGTTTCACTTCTTCATTCTTTTAGTCGTGCCATGGAGTTCTCTCTATAATGTCTTCCCTTGTTCCGTAGGTGATGGTCATTTGAGTGTAACCTTTGAGGAAGTTTAATGTTGCAAGGGTTGAGGGAGAGAGAATGTTGGTTGTAATACCAACTATGACTTGGTGACTTAGTAGGTGTGAGGTGAAAGATTGTGGTGATGACTTTAGTATTTCTAGAACTATCCTATATATACCTTGTCGGGATATAGGACACCTCAGCTAAGTGGATCCACTAAAGATCTGCTCGAGGAGTCGTATGAAAAGTATGATCCTTTACCCATGTTGGCTACATGGTTTATGAGGATTTTGAGTTATCTGAACTCATCCCCATATGGTGCTCAATACTACTCCCAATAAATATACATACTCATGCTCAAATGTATAAAACATACTCTTTCTCAATTTGAGGTAATTGCTCAAATTATCCTCTTAAAAGAGGTAACTGCTCTAAAGTATCTCTAAAAACTATTTATGTAAAACAAAGTTCTCTTTATCAATGTAAAAGTAATACATTTGGGAATCAATTAGTTCCCTTAAACTTTCCTAAAAAATCTCTCTTTAACTCTACTCAAAACTCTTCTTTAACTTTCTCAAAAAATCCGTTTAAGACAATTGTTTGGTTAAAAAAATTCTCAATAGTAACTTCATGAAGACTTAAATACTAGGGTTCATGTTGAATAATAGTCATGAATAATCAACTCGAGAATCTCAATGCATAGCATATAGCAACTAAAAAATTAAGAATAGAAACTCAGAATTCAACAACAACTCATCTCAAGAATTATCAAAACTAAGGATGTAACCCTAGATTATCTCTTACTAGTAGATGTAGGGCGTGAGGACGAACTCAGTTCATCACAATGATTAGCCTTACATACCTGGAATAATATTTTTTTTGGCGAAATTAGTGAAAACTCGAAGAACGCTAAAAACCCTACATTTCACCTCTTGAATCCTTGCTCTATGACTTGGAAGCATTAATGAATGTAAAAGGATTGTTTAACACTACTTACACCTTTAACTAATTGTAAAAACTTTGAGGTTTAGTCTTAGAAAGGGTGGGAAAGACTAAAATACTCCTTTTAAAAGCTGACAAAAACCTTCTACGGGTCTATCTACGGTTTGTGGTTGGTTCTATGGACTGTAGATCCCATCAGTGGAATTTATATTGAATTTCATGGCTCAAAATCTCATTCTACGGGTTCAATCTACGACCTGTAGAAGTTTCTACAGATCGTAGATCCAATACGTAGAATTTATACAATTTTCAGGCTCAAAAGTTCATTTTATGGGTCCAATTACTGCCTGTAGAAGTGTCACAACCCGAGCCTACACCCTGGACGTGGACGACACTCGAGAACTATTGCTGGTCCCAAACGAACCCTCATCCTGGCTAACTACAAGCAGAAGACTAACCCAAGCATACAAAGCTTAAAACTGAATGAAATTCATGAAACTAAAATACAAAGCTTTAACTCAAAAGATTTACTTTGAATATAAATAGAATATTCAACTAGCCAGAAATAAATAACTCAAGTCTTTAAAACATTTAACAAAATAAATGAAACAGACTTCTCAAACTCTACTGTCTATCTATGAAGCCTATAAATGACAAATACGGAAGTCGGGACAAGACCCACGACATCCTAACAAAACTGAAAAGTAAATGGAATCCTCCGGAAGCAAAGAGGCTCATCAAAGCTAACTCGAACTGCAAGTGGTATTAACTAACCGCATATTGATGACCCTAGATACCTGTATCTTCATCATGAAATGATGCATACCAAATAAAGTTAGTACATGGAATGTACGAGCATGTAAGGGGAATTCTAAAGCATAAACATAAGCTTGAACTGATGGAAAAGAAACATACTTACCTCTTCTCAACTCACTCAACTAAACTCAACTGAAGGAATACTCAACGGTACTCAAACTTACTCAACTCAGAAGTACTCAAGGATAAAATACTCAACTCAGAAATAAGGTACTCAACTCAATGAAATAGGGTTCAACTCAACAATAAGATACTCAACTCAAGATAAAGCAACAATAAAAGATGCAATATATGAAAAACTTTTAAAATAGTAGATAGCAACTCAATGTATTGAAGAATAAAATAATAACTCAGTTTGTATATAAAATACAATATAACTCTGTGGGAGATTCTCTAACCGACAACCATCACTATGAGCTATGTAATGATACAACGTCTAGCCCGCGTTGCTAGAACTGTCCTATACTTTACCAAGGTATAGAACCTACTACTAAGTGGATCCACTAGTCTATGCTAAAAAGCATTAAAGAATCATCTAAAAAGTGTTACCCTTTCCACCCACGTTGCTACATGGTTTATGGGGGCTGTGAGTTTTCTGAACTCTCTGCCGTTCTGGTGCTCAATACTACTCCCAAAATATAACTAGATCAT
>NW_006239158.1:270970-300101 GCF_000226075.1 Solanum tuberosum
TCAGTTTCCTCTCATCTTAAATGTGAAAATATTTACCCTTGGGAATACTTAGTTCCCATATATCATTTTAATGAAAATGAACTCAACTCTACTCTTTTTCAAACTCAACTGCTCAAGTCTTAAAATAAGTTTAGAAAATTTGTAAAGACTTCTCGAATAAGGTTCATGCCGAATTATGGACGTGAACGACTCAATTCAAGGTTTTAAACAACCATACATAGAATTCATTACTCAGAACTCAACAACTCGGATTCAATGATACTACTCATTTCAAGAATGTTCAACTCAGAGGGTTCATACGGAATTATGGGCATGAACAACTCAACTCAAGGACTTAATGATACTACTCATCTCAAGAATGTTCAACTCATAGGGTTCATGCGGAATTATGAGCATGAAAAACTCAACTCAAGGACTTCGTGGGTAACATGTAATAGTTCGATGATTAGGAATATAATCTCAAAAGGGTTAGGAACTCAATACCCAAGACTTAGAACTTAAAGATACTACTCCTCTCAAAGATACTCAATTTATGAAGTTCATGCGGAATTTATGGGCATGAACGACTCGATTCGAGGGTCTTCATAACAATATGGAACTCATGTATATGACTCTTCTCATTCTCATACTTACTTCCTCAAAACTTAACTCAAAATTGATAGTTGATCTCAAAGGATTCACAATTGAATTCATAGGCTTTCTTGAACTCTACTCTTAACTCTCTCTTAAATTTGAATTATGAATTCAAGAGTTATGATTCATGATATTTAGGATATCATGATGACAATGTAGACTCATGAATACAATTCTCCTCATTCTCATACTCACTTGCTCAAGTCTTGAAACAAGTTATTAGAAATTGTAGAAGACTCCTCAAAAAGACTCAAAGAGACTTTCTCAAAATGTTTGAAAGAACTCTCAAGACTTAAATCTTAACTCTACCTTGAATTTGAATTATGAATTCAAGTTTATGATTCATGTTATGATAGGTGTTTAGAAGTAGTTTAAAGTAGTTAGAATCATAAGGGAGTGAATATACACTTTTAAGGAACTCAAACGGGACAACCGATAGAAAAGGAGTGGGGGCAGGCGACCCTGGCGCACTGCTGGCGTGGAGCACCAGCCCCTAAGCTTTAGAGACACTATCTTGGTGCACTGATGGGGCACCGGCCTTGCCCCTCCCCAGAACTCTCCGACGAATTTCTTCTTTGATTTTTGGCCCTAATTTGCCTATAATCGAATGGTTTCTTTCCAACTCACTTAGATTCGAATACCCAACATAAGTACACAAGAATGTACTAAAAAAAACCCTCGATTCAAAGTATTTATCTCAAGAACTCATCAAACCCATCACAGTTCAAGAACGAAAGCAAAACTTCAAGAACATTCATCAAAAGCTCAAATCTTTCAATCTTTATGGACGAATTCGAATATATAAAATATGATTGGCGTGTGGGTGAACGAACCCAAAACTATGGAAAGTTACATACCTCTTAGGGATCAACCCTTGGCGAAAATAAGCAACAAAACTCAAGAATCTCGACGAAAGCCTTAAACCTTCCCACTTTTCGCCTCTTTTCTCTTCTGAAACCATAAGCGTAAATTAGGATTGTAAAACTGAACCAAATCAGTTTACACTCCTAAAATCTTACTAAAAACTAATTAAATCTGATTGGGTAAGGAAAAGACCAAAATACCCCTCAAATTTTTGGGTAACTTCCTTAACTGGATAGCCTGACTTAAAATGGGCACACCTCCCTCATACGAGCTTGAAAATTAGCAAACTCAGTGGCGTTGGAAAGAGGAGTCAGAGATATTTTATTTGATATCTTATGGATTTCCTAACTCATACTGTGCTAAAAGTTATGATCATTTGAAGTTGACCCAAAACTTAGAAGAACTTAGGAAGGACTTCAATGAATTTCTCTTTAGTTCTTTTTGGAACTCAAGTGCTACATCTAGTGATCTTAACACTTCAATTTTTTTTAATTCCTTGGTAAAAACTTACTCACTAAGAAGGATGGTTCAAGTCTAAGCTCAAAAATTTTCTGGGGTTTTACATTATCTCCCCCTTGGGATTATTCGTCCTCGAATGACGGCTTGACTGGGTATGGAACGGGGTTACTCTTACTATATTCAAGCTTAACCCAAATCCTTAGGTTCGGGTTCTACACCTCTCTATAGGGAATCTCATCCCAAGACTATTACTCCTTACCACCACATTGGACTCATATCAAGAACCACCTAATGTTTAACAATTCCACATTCAAGATTAGTTCTCTAACAACTCCATGGACTCATATTAACCAACTCCTTAAGAAGTTCTCATTCTCTCATCATCTCTTCCATACCAAATAGAATTTCCTGCATCACTACTTGGAACCAACTAAGGCCTCTCATTTAACTATTTCTCATAGTAAAACCTCATCATCCCCTTCCTCCTCATTTATAACCTTAGATGGAATTATCACACCACCACTATCACGATTAGAACATCAACCTCCTCTTTCTAACATCATTCCATTACTAAAAGGACCTCCGGAAGGATATCTCCCATATTCTTTGGAACTCATTACTATCTTACTCTCAAACACTTGGCTTGATTTCTTATCTTGTCATATCCCCCTTAGGTTTAAAGCTGACACTTGAAAACTATGGACATATTCCATCATCTCTAAACTGGTCTACATCCTCTTTTACTCTAACACTCGGGAGAAGTTTATCTCATGACTACCAAACTCTCCATAAGCAGGTACTAAGACCTCTTTCTAAGGTGTTTCTCTTAACCTCTTCTAATTACATACCATCTTGATACACCTCTCAATGCTCTTGTTACTCTTGTGACTTAGCCACACTTCACTGCCCTTATCCAAAGAATTAGGGTCTCTCACTTGTACCACTCATATTTATTGTAGCTAATATCTCAATTCCTCACCTACTCTATGTCAAGTCTACCAGATCAAATCTCAAGACTAACATCATCACCCTCATGTTTTCATTATTTTGATCATGATACTCATCTCAAATTCAAGTTTAACGTTCATTCCTAAACCTAAATATCAATAAGATCTCTCCTACTATACTATACCTCATTACTTAATCAGTTCTATAACCTTCTGAACATCATTACCCTCTCAAACAAATCATGAGCCTAGCTTAGATCTATCACTTCATGAATACTCTGTGTTTCTATTCAACACATAAATTAAGCCTCCTCTAACACGATGGCAAATCGACATCAACTCTATTCTTGTTAAAAATATATATTCTATCTCATCTTGACTAGCAACTATTCCTCTTATCACGAACTCCCTACAACCTTATTATTCTTTTTTCCACTAATAAAGGAACTCATCACTTATAACTGACTGGGTGCACGATTACAATAGCATAATTTTCCCCATCACTATCTCTTTTCCTTAGATTATTGAACCTCTACATACTTTCCTCTAATTCTGGGCACTTTCACTACTACTGCTCATGATCTCGTAACTCATGCTACCTTTTCGGGTGAAAATATTACCCAAGCTCTAAACATACTTCCTTATAAGGATCTCAGCTGAAACAAGGCTTAAGGAAAAGAGTACAGCTCGCTTTTAGCTCAAACGCACAATTCAAATGAACATGAGTGCATTCCTATGAAATTCAACACTTAGCTCACTCATAGGCTTATCTCAAGCCTCCTGAGTCTCATGATTTCTTCAAGACTCTTGAATAACTCATTGTTAAAGGAGTGACTTTTCTTTTCAACCACCTCTAGTATGAAGAGTAGTCGAATGAATCTGAGAAACGCACAAGTATGAATAAATCTTTGTGACATAGCTCTATTGCACGATTTAGAGTATGAAAGAAGTAAAACTTTTCTTAAATGTCTGTAGTCCCTCATTTATAGAAGTGGGGCCCTCACAACCATAAATAAGATCCTACTTGACATGACTTCATAGACACCCTAGGACACTTGAACTCTGTGATCTAATACAAAAATTTTCACGACCCGAGCCTACACCCTGGACGTGGCCGACACTCGAGAACCATTGCTGGTCCCAAGTGAACCCTCATCCTGACTGACTACAAGCAGAATACTAACCCAAGCATACAAAGCTTAAAATTGAATGAAATTCATGAAACTCAAATACAAAGCTTTAACTCAAATGATTTACTCTAAATATAAGTAGAATATTCAAATATAGGCAACTCAAGTCTTTAAAACATTTAAAATAAATAAATGAAACAAACTTCTAAAATTCTATTGTCTATCTAAATGATAAAGATGGAAGTCGGGACACGACCTACGACATCCTAACAAAACTGAAAGTTAATGGAATCCTCCGTAAGTAAAGAGGCTCACCAAAGTTAACTCGGACTGCAAGTGGTATAAACGAAGCACCTGATAATGACCCTAGCTACCTGTATCTGCATCATGAAATGATGCAGGCCAAATGGCGTTAGGACATGGAATGTATGAGCATGTAAGGGGAGTTCAAAAGCATGAACATAAGCTTGAACTGATGGAAAAGAAACATACTTACCTCTTCTCAACTCACTCAACTCAACTCAATTCAAGGATACTCAACAAACTTACTAAACTCAGAAGTACAGGATAAGATACTCAACTCAGATAGGGCTCAACTCAACTCAAGATAAACCAAAAATAATAGATGCAATATATGAAAAACTTTTAAAAATAGTAGATAACAACTCAGTGTATTGAAGAATACAATAATAACTCAGTTTGTATATAAAAATACAATATAACTCTGTGGGAGATTCTCTAACCGACAGCCTTCAATATGAGCTATGTGATGATACATCATCTAGCCTACGCTGCTAGAACTGTCCTATACTTTGCTAGGGTTTAGAACCTACTACTAAGTGGATCCACTAGTCTATGCTAAAAGACATTAAGGAATCATCTAAAAAGTATTACCCTTTCTAACCACGTTGGCTACATGGTTTATGGGGGCGGTGAGTTTTATGAACTCTCTCCCATAGCGGTGCTCAATACTACTCCCAAAATATAACTAGCTCATATGTTTAAGAACATAACTTTTTCTCTGGTTTGAGATTATTACTCTAAATCTTTCTCTTAAAAGAGATAGTACTCAAAACTGCTCAAAACTTTTTTGAAAATCGGTGTTTCCTCTCATCTTAAATGTGAAAACATTTACTCTTTGGAATACTTAGTTCCCATATATCATTTTAAAGAAAATGAACTCAACTCTACTCTTTCTCAAACTCAACTGCTCAAGTTTTGAAAAATTTGTAAAAGACTTCTCGAAATAGGGTTCATGCCGAATTATGGACGTGAACGACTCAATTCAAGGTTTTAAACAACCATACATAGAATTCATTACTCAGAACTCAACAACTCAGATTCAATGATACTACTCAGTTCAAGAATGTTCAACTCAGAGGGTTCATACAGAATTATGGGCATGAACAACTCAACTCAAAGACTTTATGATACTACTCATCTCAAGAATGTTCAACTCATAGGGTTCATGCGGAATTATGGGCATGAACAACTCAACTCAAGGACTTCATGGGTAACATGTAATAGTTCCATTATAAAGAATATAATGTCAAACGGGTTAGGAACTCTATACTCAAGACTTAGAACTTTGATATACTACTCCTCTCAAAGATACTTAATTTATGAAGTTCATGTGGAATTTATGGGAATGAACGACTCAATTCGAGGGTCTACATAACAATATAGAACTCATGTATACTACTCTTCTCATACTCATACTTACTTCCTCAAAACTTAACTCAGAATCGATAGTTGAACTCAAAGGATTTACAAATGAATTCAAAGGCTTTCTTGAACTCTACTTTTAACTCTCTCTTGAATTTGAATTATGAATTCAAGAGTTATGATTCATGATATGAAGTATCTCGTGATGATAATGTAGACTCATGAATACATTCTCCTCATTCTCATACTCAATTGCTCGAGTCTTGAAACAAGTTATTAGAAATTGTAGAAGGCTCCTTAAAAAGACTCAAATGGACTTACTCAAAATGTTTGAAAGAACTTTGAAGACTTAACTCTTAACTCTACCTCAAATTTGAATTATGAATTCAAGGTTATGATTCATCTTATGATAGGTGTTTAGAAGTAGTTTAGAGTAGTTAGAATCTTAAGGGAGTGAGGATACACTTTAAAGGAACTCTAACGGGACAACCGACGGAAAAGGAGTGGGGGCAGGGGACCCTGGTGTACCGCTGGTGCGGAACGCCAGACCCTAAATTTCAGAGGCACTGTCTTGGCGTATCTGGGGCGCGCCACCCCAGACCCTCCCTAAAACTCTCCGACAAACTTCTTTTTTTATTTTGGCCCTAATTCGCTTAGAATCAAATGGTTTCTTCCCAACTCACTTAGATTAGAATACCTAACATTAGTACACAGGAATCTAGTAAAAAAAAACCCTCAAATTCAAAGGATTAATATCAAAACTCATCAAACCCATTCTAATTCAAGAACGAAAGCAAAACTTTAAGAACACTCATCATGAACTTAAATCTTTCAATCTTTATGGATGAATTCGAATATATAAATCATGATTGGCGTGTGGGTGAACGAACCCAACACTATGGAAACTTACATACTTCTTAGGAATCAACCCTTGGCGAAAATCCACAACAAAACTCAAAAATCTCAACGAACGCCTTGAACCTTCTCTCTTTTTTCTTCTTGAACTCTCTTCTAAAACCCTAAGCGTAAAATAGGATTTTAAAACTGAACCAAATCAGTTTAGACTCCTAAAACCTTACTAAAAATGAATTAAGTATGATTGGGTAAGGAAAAGACAAAAATACCCCTCATATATTCGGGTAACTTTTCTTAACTGGATAGCCATACTTCATACAAGCATACCTCCCTCATAAGAGCTCAAAAATTAGCAAATTCAGTGGTGTTGGAAAGTGGACTCGGAGATCTTTCATTTGATATCTTATGGATTTACTAACTCATTCTATGCTAAAAGTTATGGTCGTTTGAAGTTGACCCAAAAATTTAGATGAACTTAGGAAGGACTTGAATGAATTTCTCTTTAGTTATTCGAAATCAAGTGCTACATCTAGTGACCTTAACACTTAAGAAATTTTAAATTTCTTGGTAAAAGCTTACTCACTACGAAGGATGGTTCAAGTCTAAGCTCAAAAATTTTCTGGGGTGTTACAAGAAGTTCCTACGGCCCATAGAATGGATCCATAGAAATTTGATCCCAAAAATCAGAATATCTGAAGTTTTTGACGAGTTGACTGTACAGGACGTCGAAATTTGATGAACTGTAGAAACTAGTAGTAGGAATTCACTCCAAGCAACTTTGATGTGACAGTCGCTGGTAAAATGGCCATAAAATTTTACTCCGAACTTTAAATGAGGCAAACTGTGTGGCGTTAGAAAGAGGACTCAAGTTCCTTCAATTTGGTAGTTCATGGGACACTTAATTCATTATGTGCTAAGATATATGATTGTTTGAAGTTGATCTAAGTAGAAATTTATGTCAAAATCTAATCAGTAAGGAAGCTTTCAACTCGACTTTGTGCTAGGGAATTATTGTGACCTTAATTCATATTCAAATTCATTCCCACACTAGATAATTGACCTTAACACCTAAGTACAACTTAAGAATCACCTGATAAGACCTTGTACGCAAATGAAGAATGGTTCGGACATTAGCTTAGAAATTTTTGAGGTGTTATATTAGTAGATCTATTAATTTTAACAATCATTTGTTTTAAAATTTTCCCATATATATATATAATATTTAAAATTTTACTCTACAAGAAAAAATGTAATAATAAATAATAAAGATCATATTTTCATTTGCATTTTTTGTTACCCTTTGAACAACAATATACTTCACAGTAAAAGAATCTAACATAAGATTACAATCTCAAGAAAAAATAATAATATGCCACAATACTTATTCATCATCTAACTTTCTCCCTAATTACAAAAGAGTGAAACAGAGAAAATAAACAATAAAGCAGGATTTAAAAGATAAGAACAACAAAAAATCTAACTACAATTGAGATCAGATTTGCAAAGAGAAGATGACAAAGAAAGAGTAAAAGATACATGAGATCAAAATCACGATTTAATTTTTATGAGTTTGACTTGAGGACCACCTCAATTCTTTTAATTTACCCTATTCAAAATCAATTACTTATACTTCAAATAGAATTTGATTCAAAACTATTGATTTCGGATGAAATCATATTTTAATTCTATATCCTTTCCCGCGTATTAAATTAGATTGATGTGTGTATATAGATATTCCCATTTGTAAGGCATAGAGAGTATTCAAAAAGAAATATAAAGGTCATGAGCATATATAGTGGGCTTAAGTGTAGTATTTGAAGGTGATCAAGATGTTGGTGGTACCAAAAGAATATGACTTGTAATCCATCTTCTTTCCCACAAATTGTTAACAAAATATTTTCCTAGTCAAATCCTTTTTTGTAAATATTATAGCCAAAGAAAAAACTATTGGTGGGCTTCTTGAAAAGTAATTCTTGAATCTTGTTTACTTTTCAAGAAGTTGTTACTTGACCAAGATATCTACATGTACACAACTCTTGTAACTAATTTCTTCACTCATTTCCTTCATCAGTCCAGTGATGTGGCGCAAGCATGGGTTAATAATTCAATTTTTTTTTTACGTGTAAGTTAGACAATTAATTGCCCAAATTAATTTTAAAAGAAAATCCATTGGCGCTAAAAGTTTCCTACCAAATCTGTGCTACAAAAGTCTCAAGCAACGCTTTGCCAACTACATCCATACATGTTCTTATTAATCTCCTTTTAAATCTCATGGTTCTTCAGACCGTCGTACTTTCATCATAATTGCTTAGGAATTGTTGCTCACAAACTCACAAAACACCATATGAAATTATAACACACCATAAAGGTATTATTATTTTCTGTTCTTTGGTACGTTTTTATCTTCCATCCCATGAATTGACACTTTTATGTTTCCAATATTTTTACTTATCTTGCACTCCATAAATTGTTACCATTCCCCTGCCCCATTGCTTTTCTGTTTAATTTACAATGTGGTATGAATTATTTCTTTTCAAATAATTAGACAACTATCAATTTTGTAATGCGATGGTCATTGGTTTGATTCCGATAGCTGCCTTTTTCCTATTTATTTTTTCCATTTTTTAGATGATTGATAATGTTTCTTTGAAATCATAGAATATAGAAATATCACCTTCCTCATTTTCCAAAACCTATTAATTTATTATAGGAACTTCCAATATATATATATATAGAGAGAGAAGGGAATCTGTATATTTATCCAATTCATCTCATTCATTTTTCATTTATAGTATTTATAATTATAGTATGTAATGACCTTGAAGAGAATTTTTAGAAAAAAATAGAAAATTAAAGTTATACCCCTATCGATAGTTGGCCCAAGTCATTTTTTATCAGTTTGTGATGTTGACTTCGAAATTTGATTGAATAGTTTTGATTTTTGGAAGTTTTGAGTTTTGGAAGGTTTAAAGTTGAATAAAGTGGTTTTCAATAACAACTGGAGTTTTGAGTCTCCAAATGAAATTTCATCAGTTCCATAAACTCCAGAATGTGGAATTTGATCTAGGAGTGTCATTGGTTTATGTCTCAGATTTGTTACATGGATTTGAGCCCTTGAGTTTGGAGTTTAAGTGAAATTAGACCAAGGATTGAATTTGATCAACATTTAGAGTTTGGATTCTCTAATTGAAATTCTGATGATTCATAGGATTTAGGACAATGATTTTAGGCCTAGTTGAGGTCTTGGTTGAATTTGCAAAGGTTTCGAGCACAATTTGATATTTTTGAGTGTAAAGTTAGTTTATTATGAATTTCATGGGTTTGAGTCAAGGAGACCTCAAATTCGTATTTTGATGGTTTCTTTGAGTCCGGACGTCATGTTTAATTAGGTATCATAACTGTTTTGTATACTCGGGGTTTTGAACGAATATCGAAGGTCTATTCTTTGAAATTTTGTGTTTTCTTATGTTGTTGTGTGCTGATGTTTGGTGCTCATTGTTTTACTCATCGCGATCGCGAGACTCCTTCTCGCGTAGAGATCTGTTTGGTTGTATCGCGATTGCGTAGGGGTCCGTCACGATCACATAGTAGTTGAGTGATTATATTCACGATTGCGTGGCCCTGTGTCGGGATCGCAATGGTCAATTAATGAGTTTACTCAGTGTCACGATCCAAAAATGGATGTGATGACACTCGTCTTATTTAACTAAAATAAGTCAGCTTAAAACCCCAAAACATAATGATAGAAGTGCAAAAAATAAACTATTAATAACATAAATGAAAAAAACTTAGTCAATCTCATAAATACTCTTAAAACCTGATTGTCACGTGTACAAGCCACTAATGTATCACAACAAAATCGAAAGAAATACAAGTCTCAAATATCTTTGTTTCTAAAGTAGAACAAGAACATAATTAAGAAACAAGAGAGCCTACTGAAGTGACAAGCAGCTGCCTCTAAAGTCTCCACAGAGAAGTCTCAGACGAAGTAGAGTAGAAGAATAATCACGCAGATCCGAGCACGTAGCCTAAATATGTTTAGAAGAAAGGAGTAAGTACCAAAAACACAGTAATCAGCAAGCGAACTACTAAACACGAGGTAGAGAAAAATAAAATACGAGTACTCCTTTCATCCCAACTGAATCTCCACAAACTATAATCTGCATAGAGATCATCCCAACCTAGCAATTCACAATTTCAAGTAGCACATAGTTCAAAAACAATACCTCAGCAGTTACAGATCAAGTATCAAATTCATAAATCAAATTTCCCAACAGTTTCCACTCCACATAACAAAGCATATAAGGAGTAACTAGAGTCGCACCTCAACACAATTAGTATATCATCACAATATTCCACAAACAAGAGTCCTAACTACATAGAATCAATAATCATAATCATTCAAGTGTGATTCAATGATGTGCAATACCATATAGAGTGATGCATATCTCTCCTATGATACACTTCCACTGAATCTTAGACCGGAACCTATTGGGGATGCACAAGGTCCATGTACTTGTTAGAAAAACCTCAACATTAATATCATCCACTGGAAAAGACTTCGGTATTAATATCACCCAACGAAAGAGACCTCGACATCAATATCACCCACCGAAAGAGACCTCGACATCGATATCACTCGCTGGAAGAGACCTCAGCATAAATATCACCTGCCAAAAAAGATCTCAGCCGAAAGAGACCTCTGTATCAATATTACTTGTCAGAATAGACCTCGACATCACTAGAACAAACCTCAACATAATCACAATAGATATCGTCCCACAGTTTCAGAACTAATGCAAATATGCATGTCCACACAACAATGAGAAGATAACACTTCCATATAAATTTACAATTTACGACCACTTATCATAGTATTTTATCAATAATGCATCAATATTACCACTGAAATCATTCACAATATTACACATATCAATTTACCATAATGTTGCCTTTTTCATTATTTCCCTTTTTATCTTTAATATTTTTTATATGAACAATTCAACAAATCACCAATTCAGTTTACTCCCCTACACATACAAAAAGGAAAATACAAAATTCTACAAACTTTAATAAAGGTGTAGAATTTCACTTGCCTTAACAATTTGGAAACCAACGGCGAGAACCATTTAGAAAATGAGGTTGAAATCAACTCAAAATCACCATTTAAGCGAAAACATAGGGTTCTTGAAAAACCTCAAAACTTGAAACTCAAAATCCTTATTTTGATGTTAAAAATCATAATGGATGAATGATAATTGAAGATTAAGGGTTATGAATACCTACCAAAATATTTCACCTTAAAAAACTCTCTTACAATCGTCACACAAGAGTTCTCAAAGCTCAAAAATGATGAAAATTGGAAAGAACCCTAAATTTTGGAATAAAACACTGTTATGGATTATTTATTCTCTGCGAATGCAAACCCTATCCACGAACGCGGATACTTGGCAAAAAATATTCACCGTGAATAATGTATCGTGTAATCATGGCACATTTGACCCTCAAAACTATAGATTAATGCAAGCAATTGAGTGGGTTTATGTAGATTTGATGTGTTTGTTGCTGTTTAGACAGGTTTACACTTGCATGGGAAAGTTGAAAAAGAATCGTGAAAGAAATGCACTAAAGGAACACCACGGATCCCCAGACGGGCCGTGGTCTTTATAATGAGCCATTCTGAGGCTCGTGGAGACGAGACAGTGAGCATTAGGAAATCAACCAAATTCCTAGTGAAGACCACGAAATCCCATACGGGTCGTGGTCCTCTTAACAGATCGTCTAATGGCTCGTGAGGAATGACATCAACGAAGCTTTGTGGAGATAAGTATAGATTAAAGACCACATGACTCTTGACGGGTCGTGGTGAGGTTGACGAACCGTTATGATGCTCGTGAAGAAGAGAAAATTCCAGTGAATACCCAAGTGGAAGCTCAGCATCACGATGCACTGCACGGACCATGGTGCTCAAGATGGAGTTGCTCGTAGAGTATATCAGAAAAGAAAGTCCCACACTGTCTAACTGTGGGACCACGATAGGCTTTACGGGCCATTTGGCTCGTGACGAACCGTCATGCCTTCAGTGAAACAGCCCGACAAATCAGTCCTACTTTGAGTAGGACTTATTTTATACAGACTATTTGAATTAATTAGGTTTATTTTTTTGGATATCTCGTCATTGTATGAACGAAGTGCGACTTTCCTTATTTTACAACTTTGGTTCTTATCGATTAATTTCATATCAAGACTTGAGGCTTTGATTACTTGTTTGAATATCAAGTTTTCTTTGAATTTGCAATCTTTGTAAGTAATTTATTTTAATGTATTCAACATCTATCTTTGCTTATTCTATTGAAATCATGAGTGGCTACACACCACAACTAGGGTTGTGGGAACCAAGGCGATAATCTAAGTGTAAATTCGCAGAACGAGTAGAGTGCAATTGTTATTTGCAAAACATGATTCATACTTTCAATATCTATTCTTTCTAATTAGTGCACGCATTAGAAGTTGCATGTATCTAACACTTGTTCGAGAGAAAAGTGGCATTTAGGAAAAAGTGGAATTAATTTGTTGGTTTGGAGTGAAAAATCGAGTTTGAGAGAAGAGATTTTGACTCCAGACATGCGAGGCTAAAAATGGACAACACTCTAAGACCGAGAGGATTAGAGTGAAAATTATCTAACAAAACTGAGAAATGTTAGATACATCTAACTCGCTGGTAATTTGCAATGAAACAATTAATCGAAACTTGTTCATGATTCAACACTAAAAGTTAAGTCATGGGGAACACAACCCTGGTTTCATTCATTAATTATCACAACTTAGAAGATAAGATCATGTTACTTGAGTTAACTTAAACAGTGCGTGAAACATTGGTTACTTGAAAATTACAACAAAACCCAATTTTTTCATTTCACAATTACTTTTTGTGGGAAATACTAACAACAATTGAATAAAGGCGTCAGTGCAATTGTTTCTGTGAGTAAATTCTCTGAGGGATCGATCTCAACTCACGTCAGTTCTATAAATTGACATCGACCGTTTATACTTCTTAATAGAAGTGTAAGTTTGGACGTATCAAATTGTGGCTCCGTTGCCGGGGAATTTCAATTCAGAAATATTTTACTAGCTATTATTCAAATTGTGGGTATGTTTCCTAATTTTATGTCTTGTTCTTTGTCATTGTTTTTGACACTTGAGTTCAGTAGTGCATGTCAAATACTAGAAGTAAGGGGCTCCATTGATTCCTTATGATCTCGAACTTAGCAAGACTATCCGCAAGATGGTGAACTCCCAAGAACTAGAAGCTTAGAGGCAGAGATTGGGGCTTGACACTGAGACCGCTGCTAGAGGTGCTCAACTAAATGTTGTGAATGACCCACCTAGGGTAGTAGGGGAGCAAGTAGAAGTGGAAGAAATAGCTCCTCCCCAACACCAACCTATAGCTCGAAGGGGTCGAGCACAACAGCAGGGACATATGGTCTTTGAGAAAGATGACTTGGATTTGGATGGGGCTGGAGCCACTGGAGCAATTGTGTGACCGACATTACCTCCAGGTGTAAAGTTCACAATTACTAGCACTATGATTCAGCTACTGAACTTGAAGGGAATGTCCAAAGGTGCAGCTGGTGATGATGCTAACCAACACCTAATGAACTTTGTAGCAATCTGCAAATCACTAGGAAATCCCTAGGGTTAGTCAAATTGCTATGAGGCCGAGGTTATTTTCGTTGTCTCTGACTGGGGAGGCGACGAACTAGCTAAATGAATTGCCAGATGACTCAATTAGGACTTGGGCCAAACTGAAGGAAGCATTCTTGGAAAGGTTCTTTCCTGAAGCCAAAGAACTGCAGATGAAGGATGAGATAGGGGCTCACAAGCAACTTCCAGGGGAAGCAATGCATGACACTTGGTGGAGATTCAGTCAGAAGCTGAAGAAATGTCCAAACCATGGCCTTAATGAAAAGAATTTGAAATAGGTATTCTACAGGTCACTTAATTTTGTGACTAAACTTGTTGTTGATGCAGTGTGTATGAGGAAACCATTCCCAGAAATCATGATAGTAATGAATGAAGTCTTCAAAAACAACAGAGCATGGCACACCAGAGATGCTGAGGTAGGGGATCTTGGATTCACGTTTGAGCTCTCAGCTGAACAGAAGAAGAGAGAAGAAGAAATGGATCAGGATATGGCCCACATAAGGACCCATATGGATTTGCTCACAAAACATATTATGGCAGGTTCAGAGAAAGTAAACGCTGTTGGGGCCTCAAATTGGTATGAAGATCAAGATATTGACCTTGATGAGAAGGCCAAATTCTTGAGTAATCAGGGGGTTTCCAGAATTATGACTCAGGAAACCAAGGTCGGAACTACCAAAGAGAAAGGCAGTATAACAGATCAAGAAACTGAGAGCAGGGCAACTAGTAGAACAAAGAGGGGTATAGAAATTACTGTAGTGGTATGTATGTGCCTCCAGGTAATAGAGATCGAGAATGTGGTAGTTCCAGTGGGTCCAATATGGAGGATATGTTAGATAAGGTGCTGCAAAAGGTTGAATCAACTTATGTAAGTGTAAAAGAGATAAAGAGTGATTTCCCCAGTATGAGTTAGCTGGTGGATTCTCACACCACTTTCATCAAGTAGTTGGAGCAACAGTTAGGACAATTGTCAGCATCGCTAAATCCAAGAACGAATGGTTCACTACTTAGTGACACTATTTAGAACCCCAAAAAGGATGGGCATTGCATGACAATTACCACCAGGAGAGGTAAGATCCTGAATGAATCAAAACCTGCAGGTATTGAACAGGAACAAAGCATCGGGAGAAATGAGGAAGCATAGGCTGAAGCTAAAAATACAAGTGATGCAGAGGTGGCTGAACCAACAGAGAAGCCAGCTAAGGTAAAAGAAAAAAAAATAGAAGTAGAGATAATTTTGCCTTTAGCAGATACCAAGACCGCCTCCTCCATTCCCTCAAAAGCTCAAGAAGAAAGTTGAAGATGGGAAGTTTACAAAGTTTATAGGCATGATGAGGCAGTTTTTAGTGAACATCCCATTAGTAGAAGCTCTAGAGCAGATGCTAGGATATGAAAAGTTCATGAAGGACTTAGTCACAAGAAGAGAGCTATAAGTTTTGAACTGACCGACAATGTCCATCATTGTAGTGCCATCGCTACAAGATCCTTGGTGCAGAAAAAGGAGAATCCAGGTGCATTCACTATGCCATGCACTATTGGCGCGTTCAAGTTTGCAAAAGCCCTGTGTGATCTAGGGGTGAGCATCAATCTGATGCCACTAGCTATAAATAAACAATTGGGTTTAGGTGTTCTAAAACCCAATGCGATGAGGTTGATGATGACAGATAGGTTAGTGAAGCGACCTATGGGTATCTTATGTGATGTGCTGATAAAAGTGGATAGTTTTATTTTTCCAGCAGACTTCATGATCCTGGATTGCGAAGTATTTTTTGAGGTTCCCATAATCTTGGGAAGGCCATTTTTGGCCACAGGTCGAGCCTTAGTTGATGTTGAGAGTGGAGAGTTGAAATTCAGACTCAACAATGAAGAGGTAAAGTTTAAAATATGTTGGTCTATGAAGCAACCACATGACATGATTGTGGTGTCATCAATAGATGTCATTGATGAGGGTGATGTAGAAATTGCAATTGAGGAAAGATTTGTTTTAGAGACATTGACAACAGTGATAATGAATTTTGAAGACGACTTATGGGATGATTATGTGGAGACTCGAAATGCCCTGCAAGGTATGGAGACACATTCATATGTACCAAAGAAGTTGGACTTAGATTTGAAAAACAGGCCAAATCCTCCAACAAATTTGTCTATTGAGGAACCGCCTGTGCTTGAGTTATAGTTACCCAGCCACCTGAGATATGTTTTTTTGGGTACTAATAACACATTGCCTGTTATTTTGGTTGCAGATCTTAATGAAGAACAAGTGCAAGCTGTAGTCAAAGTTTTGACAAGGTTCAAAAAGGCAATCGGTTGGACCATTGCTGACATCATTGGAATACCTCCAAGTATTTGCACCCACAAAATCCAACTTGAGGAAGATTGGAGCTTTAGTATAGAGCACCAGAGGAGGCTAAATACACCAATGCAAGAGGTGGTTAATAAAGAGATTATTAAGTGGTTGGATGCAGGGGTGGTGTACCCCATTTCTGATAATCATTGGGTTAGCCCAGTGTAGTGTGTGCCCAAGAAGGGTGGTATGCCAGTGGTTGCAAATGTGAAGAATGAGCTAATTCCACAGAGACCTATTACAGATTGGCGAGTATGCATGGATTACATGAAGCTTAACAAGTGGACCTTGAAAGACCACTTCCCAATGCCATTCATGGATCAGATGCTTTAAAGGTTAGCTGGTAAGGGTTGGTATTTCTCTTAGATGGATACTCTGGTTATAACCAGTTATCAATTGCTCCAGAATATCAAGAGAAAACCACCTTCACATGCCCTTATGGAACATTTGCGTTCAAACGTATGCCATTTGGATTGTGTAATGCACCAACAACTTTTCAGAGATGTATGATGTCTATCTTCTCGGACATAGTAGAGGACACTTTGGAAGTGTTCATAGATGATTTCTCTATGGTAGGTGACACCTTTGATGACTGTTTGTTAACTCTTAGCAGGGCACTGCAGAGATGTGAAGAGGCTAACTTGGTGCTTAACTGGGAGAAGTGAACCTTCATGGTAAATGAAGGCATAGTCCTATGCCATAAGGTGTTGCAAAAAGGGTAGGAGGTAGACAACGAAAAAATTGAGGTAATCAAAAAGCTACCCCTACCTATCTTTGTAAAAGGAGTTCGAAGTTTTTCTGAGCCAAGAGGATTTCTATCGACGCTTCATCAAAGACTTCTAAAAAATTTCACATCCTATGTGTAAGTTGTTGGAGAAAGAGGTGAAATTCATTTTTTATGAGGCATGCATAAAAGGTTTTGAGTGCCTGAAAGGAAAACTTGTCTCAGCTCCAGTGATCATCAGCCCAGATTGGTCGGAATCATTTGAGGTAATGTGCGATGCTAGTGGTACTGCTTTGGGAGTTGTGCTAGGGCAAAAGCGCAACAAGATCTTTCACCCGATCTACTACGCTAGCAAGACGTTGAATGGAGCACAACGAAACTACACTATCATTGAGCAAGAGTTGTTGGCCGTAGTGTATGCCTTTGAGAAGTTCAGATCATATTTGATGTGTACTAGAGTGGTGGCTCACACTGACCATGCATCACTACGGTACTTACTGACGAAGAAAGACGCAAAGCCAAGGTTGATAAGATGGGTGCTACTACTTCTAGAATTTGATTTTGAAGTCAAATATTGAAGAGGATGTGAAAATCAGGTGGCTGATCACCTGTCTGGGTTTGAAGCAGAGAAGAAAGAAAAAGTTGAGTTGGACATTAATGACTCATTCCCAGATGAGCAGGTATTAACTCCAACTTCTCTTTAGATTCAGATACCCATCAAATGTACCTAAGAACCTAACTGAAAACAACTCTATTTTTCAACGTAATGATCTCATAAACTTTTCAATCTCTGCCCAATTCAAGAACGATATCAAATTCAAGAATACATATCAAGAATATCAAACTTTCAACCCTTTTAGGATGAATTCATGCTGAAATAAACATAATTGGAATGTGGGTGAACGAAACCAACATTTGAGAGCCTCACATACCTCGTAGGGATCACCCTTTGACGAAATCCACAAGTGATTCTTGAAGAACTTGACGATTCTTGCTCCTTCTCCTGTTTTCTCCTCTTCTTTTTTCTTCTCTCAAAACTCTAACTTAATTTTCAAAAGCGTAAACTGACCAAGTTCAGTTTAGACCCCTAAGTAATTACCAAAAATGAATTAATTTAATTGGGTATGGTAAAGACCAAAATACCCTTTCAAAATTCGGTTTAGACTTTCCTTATTTGAACAACCCAACTTCAAATGGGAATATCTCACTCATACGAACTTGGAATCGCGTAAACTCAGCGGCGTTGGAAAGATAATTACAATATATTTCCTAGGTATCTGGAAGAACACCTAACTCATCCTGATCTAGGAGTTATGGTTGTTTGAAGTTGACCAAAAACCCAAACTTAACATAACTTAACAAATTTCTAGATTTTTCATTCTTTCCTGAAATGACTATTTCCAATTCTAACTCTTTCTAGTTCCTTCAATTAGCGAGATGTTACATGCGCCCCATTTCTTTTTCCTATAAATAAATAAGGAATTTATAACGATATTAATCAACTAAATGGGAAGAACAAGATGAAAAGTGAATTGACCATACAATTGCATTTGCAGGGGCATTTGGGTAATCGTCAAAGAACAATGATGTTGATACCCAATTTTGACGAACCTGTAACCTTTTCTGGATTGCTATTTGATTAAATATGTATTGCAAAAACTTTTTTTCCCTTATTTTACGGGTTCAAAATTTGAAGTAGTTTTATGTAAATAATTAGATTTTAGTAATCATCATTCACAAAATTTATTGTAATTATTTTTTTATCAAATTACTATTTTATTAATATATTTACTGGTTGCCAAATTTTGAAATAATTATTTTTTACTTATCAGTTTAAGGTTTGAAAATTTTAAATGTGTCTATTTTATATCAAAATGATTTATTATGTGTAGTATATTATTAATTAAATATCAACTCACCTAGTCTTCCCTTGAATTATTTAAATCGTAGCCCATTTTTCTATTTAATTTCATTTCAATTTTGGCCTCTTTGATTTAATTCTTATTGGAATTATAACCTATTCCTTAGACCTCTCCTTTAAATCTGAACCCTCCATCTCACCATGATCAAATCATAGTTGTCCATCCGTTTGATTCTGACGGTTGAGATCAAAGATTCAAATATTTTCTATTTTAATCCACCCAGACCCTAACTCTCTTTTCTCATTCACTCCTCCTCTCTAAAGAACAGAGACGCCGCACCTCTTTCTCCTCATCTCCTCTCTCCCTTCGTTGTTCTCTTCCGGCGAGAACCATCGAAGAACAATCACGCGGAAAAGTGAGCTCCGCTGCTCCGACCACCGCCAGCCCTTCCTCCCAAACGTCGCCTGCTCTGGCAAAAACTACAGCAACTACAACAACAACTCCATTGGCTCTGACCAGCGAGCAACAATCAGCAACTCCGAGCGACAAGAACAACAACACTCCGGCCCACGACTATGTGGTCAACAACAACAACGACTAGAATGTCGATCCAACAAGGGACCTCAAGTTTTTCAGTCAGCTCGAAAATGGATTTGTTAAGATCCGTCCGGGTTTGTTTCCTTATCTGATTTCTATCTAATTTCTTAGTGTGATTAGTGAATGTATGATTTCTACATTGCATGCTTATGTGAAAGTCAATAATCTCTGGGGTATGTACTATCTTTTTTTTCCCATATTCATCATATTGTTGGAATTCAATTTTGCCATATGTCAAAAATATTATTTATTTTCCTATGAAACCGTTTAGAGTTGCTAAACATCAGTTTGATTTGCTAATTGCCTGATTCGCTCAATGTCTTTAATTCAATCTTTGATTTAGTCTAAATTTGACCCAATTTTGTCTTGATATATTATATTCAGCGACCGATTGCATATTGAATTAATTGGTGACCTTTAAATTGATATTTTCCTTTTTTACTTTGCTTAGGATCTGCTAGAATTTACTCACTCTTGTTATAGCTATGAATGTGTGTGTCTTGACATATGATTTTAAACTATATTTATTTTCTTTAAATAAATTATTTCCTTTGCCTAATAATATGTGATATTAATTTATGGGTTGTTAATTGACTGATTCCCTTTGCCTTATTTGAAATTAGACTTCATACTTGCTTATAGTTGGTAATAATCAATCCGATTTAGCTCTCCCCTTAAAACGGGTATATACCATTAAGTGATCTGATGAGAGTTTGGACCAACTCCTCTTAATACGGTGAATGATGTATTTTGGAAACTTCTAGTTTCCATCAGATAACATATTCCCCATAAGATTCATGACTCATTTTCTTTACCTCGATCAAGTCCAACATTGTAGGATCATCTTTATTGTTAAACTTATATTTTTCTACATAGTCTCGAGTCATATCTTTCCATGCGAGCCATTTGCCAAAGTCTTGTTTAACGTACCAAGCGAAGGCTATTCCTGATAAGCTTTGAATAAATAATCTCATGAGGAGAGCTTCATTATTTCCTAAGACAACTAATCTACTGCAAAAAATCCTTGAGATTTGCATTTGGGTCTTCATGCCCATCAAACATGTTAAATTTTAGAATTTTAAATTATGATGACAATTCAACTCTCGGGTGCAAACATAACTTCTTTTACCTCAGGTCATGAACAAGTTTTGGGTTTAGTCTTCCATTCACCTTCTATCCCAGTCATACATTTTTTGTTGTAGTGCATCTTGCTTAAACTTCTCCATTTTGTCATGTATTCCCTCACTTTGCAAGGCATCAAAATTGATGTGTGTCAAAGATTTTTATTGAGAGAGGGTGTGAGTAGAAATAGAATAAGGAGAGATAGTCCAAAAGGTACTTTGTGTTGGATGAGAAGAAGAGTGATTAATTTTTTTTTGAATGTTGAACATATTTGTCATATTGCAGATTCTCAGTCAAGCCAAAGTCCAAATACTAGACAACCTTTAAGCAACAGAAATAAATCAAACACAAGCACGAGGTAGCACATAACATAATTAAAAGAAAATATGATGAAATTTAAAATCTCAAAAGAGTGACACTTTACTTTCAGAGCATGACAATAATAACAAAAGAGCTGAAAGAGTGAATAAAGGCCATATAAGTGTTAAAACAAATAAATGCCCTAAATGCAAAGGATCTCATTGAACCAGAGGTAGAGCTAAACAATAAATAAGTGATGCACAATAACTAATTCAAGCCATTTTTTGCCAATTTGGAGTTTAGAGTCGGAGAATATAAAGAAAAGCAAACTTTTATTTATTCAACTTATTACATCATAACGGAAACTGAAAATAAACTAAAAGAAAAAAAAAGGGTAACATGGGAAAGTGACCCCTAATAAACAACTTCAAAGGTGTTGGTCTCCAATGTTGGGCACAATGTGCTATCTCATCTCCAGAGTGATGTCATAATCATGGTTTAGCAAATTGTGTGCCCATCTCCCTCCCTTTCATCACCAAAGTCAAGAAGACCCCCTTCATTCAAGTCTCTATGCTCTGCATCCTCCAGGATCCACACGCAATACTCGAGCGTACAGAAGATCATTGTTCTTGGACGTCAATAGTAATCACATTTTCCCACCTTTGTAGTATAGTGCCAACTTGTGGGATGTCTGGCCCAAAGTTATACTTGTAGTGGCCCATATGAGCTCGCAAAGATATGATTTGAATTTGTCCGAATTTACAAAGGAATCAGAGCGGTGCATATGGTTGAACACCAATAAGGCCAATAAGCTCAATAAAGTAAAGCTCATTGTCTCTCACTATGGCATGGCGGGGCTTCAGCCAATAATACTTCGACTGGATGTTATAACCAGAAAGTTCTCTCATATATATGAACCAGTCTTTCGCTCCTACAGGGGCAACAAAAAATTTCATCATTTTTGGGTGATTAAAAATTTTGTTTCCTCCACCCCTTAGAATATCTATCAAGTTGTCTTTTTTGTAAAAGTGCTCGATGGCCCATAGTTACAATAAAAGATTGTATCTTTCAAAATGTCTTTTACCCTTGACGCATGCAGAAAATTCCCTTATCGTCTATGCTTGTATCATAGGCACTATAGTCTTTGTAGGATTCAGTCTTCCTCGAGCTAATATACGGACCACATAGCTCAAGGTAGTGCTGATTTTTCCTTCTTTCATAGGAAAGACTAATGAACCCAGTAATGCAATAGCAAAAGCACTCAAACTATATATTTTTGTCATTTTCTAGTGGAGTAGCCAAATTCTTTATTGAAATATTTATGACCATACTTGTTACAATAACGAGAATATAGAAATTCCATCGAAATCCATCTAGAATCTAAACAAGTTAATTCTAGATTGTGTTTCAATCCTAGACTCTTTAAGAACTTCTTCGGTAATTACTTGTGAGGCACAATCATTTGACACTCTCGATAGGAAAGGTCAAGGAACCCACCAACCTCTTCAATTGTTGGTGTTATCTCAAAATCTCTAAATTTAAAGATCAATCATGCATCCAAAAATTTCAGCAAGGCCATGATCAAGTAACGATCAAGAGCAACAAACATGAGGAATGTCAAGCCACCCATTAGCTTGAGAACCTCCAGTTCATGATCCTTCTCAATTCTCCTCCACTATTTTTTCAGAAGATCACTTACTTTTACAACCATTTGCGTGTTGGAGAAGCTAGGAGGGTCATGACTCTGTAATCAAAATAACAAACAAATTCTAAACTCCATTTTGACATAGTTTGGCTTGAATTAATTATAGTGATCACGTTGACATATAATATGCATTTTATCTAAAGGATGTTGTGGTCTTTCAGACATTAGGGTGGCTACTAATGATGTGCATTGACACTAAGAGTCAAACCACCTAGGTTTTATGCAGCATGTATGACCTAATTAAGATTTCTAAGGGTTGGATAGATACGGACTGAAGGTATTCAATGCGAGAAGGCTTGTGATTCCACGGTAGAAGACTATTTGCTTCTGCCACGCATATGCTGACTCTCTAATATAGGGTGTTTGATGAGGATTTTATGAGAGGTGCAAATGCATAACATCACAAGAAACTAAAATAAAAAGAGGTTCCGAAATGGAGGAAGTATGAACAGAATGATAGATATCTAAGCGGTAACATTTAACATGTAAATAAAAAGCAATAACACATAAACAACTTTAAGGAAAACAGTAATTAAACATATAAATAAGTAAACAAATAAATAACTGCATAATAACAAATAAATGTGAAAAAAATGAAACAAAACACATAAAGAACAGGGAAAAGGTTTGATGTGTAAAGAAACTAAAAATAAATAAATAAATTATTACAAATTAAATAAAACATATAAACACATTATAACAAATATAGGGAAAATGAGAGGGACAAAACTTGGCATAAGACAAAAACAAATTAACAAAATAACATATAAAGCAAAAGCAGATAAACCCCACATAAAAAAAAGCGGTAAGAATCTAAATATTTCCAGCAGAGTCGCCATTTTGTCGTGCCACATTTTTTGTAAAACAGATTTTGTGCAATGAATTGACCACTCTTTCAGGTTTATTTTGAAAGAAGAGTCGTCACCGAAAGGATTAAGGCGCATTGGGACACCTATCTAACCTAACTAATCTAATCTAAAGGGCTTGCGAAACCATGATTCAAGCAAGGGTTCAAATTAACTCAAAATGAGGTGTTAGACACCTCTCGAGGTCCACAAATGTGCGTCCTGACTGTATCTCATATAATTTATGTGGGGGTTAAGACATGTAGCAAATAAGGTCCAATATTTATTTATTATTTAGTTAAGTATTCAAACTAGTTGATAAAGTAATTAGACCACACTTGTGGGACCAACCTTTCCCCTTATATGCAATATGTCTTAATCCTAATGTAAATTATATGAGATACGATTTGGACCCACATTTGTGGACCTCCAAAGGTGTCTAACACCTTTCTTTTGAGATAATTTGAACCCTTATCCAAATCATGATTTTGTAGACCCTGTGATACTCATGATAGGCGAGCAAAATCACGCCTTAATCCGTCAGGTGGCGACTCTTCCTTCAAAATAAACCTAAAAGAGTGGTCAAGTCATTGACAAAATTCATTTTGTGAATAATGGAGCGCGACAAATGACATGTGTGAATGCGGTGGACATGACAGCTAGTACTTACCTCTATAAATAGACATCGAAAAATCTTATGACTCACTTTTCTTTTTCCTCACTGAAATAGTTAAAAGAAACTCATATACTAACACAGATATAAAGAAAGTGAATGTCAAACATGAAAATTTGGATGAATCTATAGAATCTTCTACGACTCCAAATAAAGAAAAGAATGTTTTGCCAATCGGCTATCAAAACTCATCAACTCTTCAGGTATAGAATTTTTGTTTTCTCCAAAAGATTTGATTTAACATTTTGGCTATATCCGTATTTTAATTTATCTTGATTTCCCTAAGGTGGAAAATGAGAAACTAGATCATGTGACTATAAAGGAAGAAGAAGAAACGGACATGTGGATCTCAAGGATCGTTGTATTAAAATTTTCTAAGCCATTCAAAGATCCTTGCTACGTGACCGAATACCATGAGAAGCGACCCTTGAACATCCTAATCTCTGTAGGAGGGACTGAGACTAATCATATTTTTATTGATGAATCTTTAGCAAATAAGCTAGGGTATGACTCATATCCAATCAAGCCTCGAACTATTAATTGGGCTTTTGGGAAAAGGGTGACTTCCAGAACATGTAACAACTTTCAAGTCACAGTGCAAGACGCCTTGTTTAATGTGAAGTTGTATCTGCTTTCATTGTCGTCAAATTGAAGTATCCATTGGTTTCCAAATACCATCTCACAATTTGACGACCATGGAAGCAGATAACAACTTCACATTAAACAAGACGCATTGCACTTTGACATGAAAGTTGTTACATGCTTTGGAAGTCACCATTTTCCCAAAATCCCAATTAACAGTTTTAGACTTGATTGGATATGAGTCATACCCTAGCTTATCTGCTAAAGATTCATCAATAAAATTATTAGTCTATGTCCCTCCTACAAAGATTAGGATGTTCAAGGGTCGCTTATCATGGTATCTGATCGCGCAACGAGGATCTTTGAATGGATTAGAAAATTCTAATATAGTGATCCTTGAGATCTACATGTTCATTTCTTTTTCTTCTTCACTTATAGTCACAGGATCTACTTTCTCATCCTCCACCTTAGGGAAATCAAGATAAATTAAAATATGAATAGAGCTAAAATTCTAAATCAAATCTTTTAGAGAAATAAAAAATTCTATTCCTAAAGAATTGATGAATTTCCATAGCCAGCAGACAAAATATTCTTTTCTTTCTTTGGAGTCGTAGAAGATTCGATAGATTCATCCAACTTTTCATGTTTGACATTCACTTTCTTCATATATGTGGTAGTATATGAGTTTCTTTTTAACTATTTCGGTGAGGAAAAAGAAAAGTAAGTCATAAGTTTTTTCGCTGTCTATTTATAGAGGTAAGTACTAGTTGTCATGTCCACCACATTCACACCTGTCGTTGTTCTTCTAAGATTACCTAACTGCCCCTGCAAATGAAATTGTATAGTCAATTCATCTTTCATCCTTTTCTTTCAATTCTTATAAATATGAAGTGTCATTATATGTTCAATAAAACCTCTAACACCGTCAATAAACTCATGTTTCAAACCACCACTGATTTCATAATGCATATTATACATCCACAAACGATGATCCATTTATAAAAATATAGATATTCAATTATAAATTAAGTTTAATAATAATTTAACTACATTAAACTAATTTATATTGTCAATATATATTAATAATTACTTAATAATTATAGTTATTATTACTTATATATATTTAGCTAATTTATATACCTAATAATTAATTAGTTCATAAATACTACATTTCCAGATCTACAAAGTTCAAGCTTAATTAATTCATAAACACTAATTAAGTTCAAGTTATAATTAAGTTCAAAATTAAGTTTATATTCCTAAATTAACTTTTTAAGTTATTATAAATTAATTAAGTTCAATAAAGTTCTAATTAAGTTCAGATTGATTAAGGTCAATAAGATTTCAAGTACTTCAAAGTTCTAATTAAGTTCAAATAAAATCTAAGTTCTAATAAAGTTCAAAATTAAGTTCTAATTAATTAAGGTCAACAAGATTTTAAGTTCATATTCCTAATTAAGTTCAAGTTATAATAAATTCAAGTTATAATTAATTGTAAGTTCTAATTAAGTTGTAATTTAAGTTCATATTCTCTAACTTCAAAATTACTTCATCAATTCCCAACTTAATAATATTTACACAATTCACTTATACTCAAAAGTCAAAACACTTGATCAGTTACTAATTCAAAAAAAATACTCATGGTTAATATATTCATGACATTCAAACATCCATCTTATACTCAAAATACTTCAATTACTATCTTCTAACTTCAAATTAACAATTCAATATCAACTCAAGAAATACCCTAATTCAAACTAGTCCTAAAATCTCAAATTCAAACTAGTCCTAAAATTAAAAAAACCCTAATTCACTCACTAACTAATTAACAATCAATCATTCAAACTAACAATCATAAAACACAAATTCAATAAACTAATTACAATAAACTAACTTCTAACTTCAAATTAATAGTTCAATATCAATTCAAGAAATACCCTAATTCAAACTAGTCCTAAAATAAAAAATATCTAATTCACTCACTAACTGACAATCAATCATTCAAACTAACAGTAAATAAACACAAATTCAATAAACCAATTACAATAAAATAACTAACAAACTAAAATATAACTCAAATTGAAAAAAAAACTAAAATTGATGAAACCCGAACCTTAATTAAAGGAGTAGGAGAGAATGAAGAGAGGAGCTGCAAGGGAAGCGGCGGCTGGTGCACAGTGGCAAAGATGGCGACGGCTGCAGTTGGGCGTCAGTTCTTTAGAGAAAAGAAAGAGATGACGAGAATAGAGAGATCTTGAAAAATGAGAGAATGAGGAGAAATTCACGTCGTCTCCCAGATATTTTAAAAAAAGTTACGGACAACGTCTCTTTGTCCGTCGATTCTTTTAAAATGTTTGATAAAAAAATTGACCAAAAAGTAACGGACTAAACGACACTGTCCATCACTTTTTTAAAGTGTTTGACCAGTCAATTTGACCAAAAAAGCGACGAACTAGGAGATGTCACCCATTTGTAATTTTAAAAAAATATTAATAAATTAAAATTACTCAAAAACGACAGACAACGTGGTCATTATTTTATTTAATAATAATTATTTTTAATAAAAAGCAACAGATGATGTCTCTACTTATATTAAATAAATAATTAATAATTATATATATTTTGGCACAAAAATCCGTCAAATAAAGCGACAGACAAAGAGATGTCGTCCGTCACATTTTGTAAAAAAAAAAGAATTATATTTATGAAAAAGTGACAGACAGTGTGGCAAACGGCGTCGCTTTTCGAAGCGACGTCGTCCGTCGTTTTTTAGTAAATTTTTAGTAGTGAACAGAAAGATTTTGTTAGACCAAAATGAAGAGAGAATATATACCATGAGTGAATAACCAGTAGAAACCAAGAAACACGATATGCAAACCAAGAGAATAATAATCTAATCCACGATCCTAAGTTCTCTCATAAACCTTCTGCCAGACTGCACGTAATTCATCATCAACAACATCACCCTCAACAATTGGATCTTCTAATAATTGGGTTTGGATTATGGGGCACTGAAATGGGTGGATAGGAGAAAATTTAATTTATCTAATAAGACCATGTCACATAATAAATAATAATAATAATAATAATAACAACAATTTTTGTTTAAAAAAAAATGTTGTTAGTTTTAAGGGTAACAATGGACCAAAAAGATAGATTGAGGGGTATTTTTTACCCAATATGTGAATGAGGAGTATATTTAAACCTTTTCAAATAATCCAAGGATATTTTTGGCCCTTTTCCGTTATTGTTATTATTATGCTAAATGAGTAAGAGCAGGGGTAGAGCTACAGTGTGTCGAGGATGTCCAATTAGACACCCTTCGTAGAAATTTTTTATTGTATATATAGGTAAAATACTACTTAATATATGTATAAATATACTTTTGGACACCTGGAAATCAAGTTGATGAGTAGTTCAGTGGTCGAAGGCTTACCAATAGAGTCAAGCCATTCGTGCACATGCATGATCAATAATAATTGTTACTTTTGAAATGTTATTTATCAATAATTTCTTAATTAATTTTATAGTTGTTGTAAAACTTAAGAACAAAAGAACAATATAAAGAGGAAGACAAGAATAATATAAGACAAAAGTAACAATATGATATAACTTTCTTTTTTTCAAGTGTTCACCAAATATTCAAGTGTCTACAATATGAAACCTTATGCATTTATTTACAGTGTAACATATAGGCATACAAAAGGTTAGTCATAAACATGAAATTAACATGAATATAATGGGGGAGGTTATGGAAGTGAAATGTTACAAGAATAATTGTTATAAAGGTGAAGATTATGGAGGTTATGGTTATCTACATAATGGAGGAAAGTAATGGAGTAAATTCTTGATGTAGTGGACATCCACAATATATTATTTTATAACACTCCACATTGGATGTCCATGGATAATATGTCTTGTTAAAACCTTACTAGGAAAAAATCCCGTGGGAAAAAATCCTAGCGAAGGAAAAAAGAGTACACATATATTTTAATACTCTTTGAATGTTGCCTCGTTAAAAACCTTACCAGGAAAACCCAATTGGGATAAAATCATGGTTCAAGAAAAGAGTAAAACGCGTATTTTTCTCCCCCTGATAAAAACTTTACTTGATATCTCG
>NW_006239158.1:300809-301400 GCF_000226075.1 Solanum tuberosum
TAACTTTCGTTATGTATATCAAATAATCTTCAAGCATTTGCACAACCAGCAATTTATAAGTGCACCAATTGCACTAATACATGACATTTTAAATCATTTTCATGAGATCAAAAAGATTCTTTCTATGTGTTAAGCAGTCTCAAAATCATTGGGTACTCAATGGAATTGTTTTAAGACCTTTTAAATCCTTCAAAGATTTTCTTATAACCTTCGTCGTCTAGTTAGACATAATAATCATTCATTATGCATATTCAAGTATTTCATCTATTGCCAGACTGAAACAAGTCTCATTGCATTCACCATTGGAGAATATATCTCCATTTAATAATGTCAAATTATTTTGTGAAAATCCTTTATTCCCCGAGGCACAAACCTCACATTATATCTTTCGGTTATATTTTCTCACAATGATTCATTTGTACCACACTGACATTATATTTTGATCCATGAACTATAAGATAAAAAACATCATTTTTCTAAGTGAAACAAAATATACTTGAATAGTGCCAATCATTTATCTGTCAACACTATATGACAGATTCAAATTTAAGATCCTCGTAACCATTTATAGCATTGAGTGCTACTTCATAT
>NW_006239158.1:301486-305071 GCF_000226075.1 Solanum tuberosum
CAAATACATTTGGCAAATTATTTGCAACATTTTGCAAATGAATTATCTCTTGAACTTCAAGTTCACATTTTTTTAACGAGGATCTAGATAATTCACCCCACACATAATTTTCAACTGCTAAACATATCTCCCCATAATGTTAGGAAATCTAACATTTACCCCCTACCTCATTTGGGGATCCATCTTTGTGCGTGGTGGAACAATAAAATCATATGTGCACATATCAAATTTTTAGATGGAATTTTTTTGGTTCCATTCCCTGAACCAATTGTGATGGGAGAACCTTGTTGACTTGATGCATACACGTTAAATAAACTCATCTCATACCAAATTTTATTTGAGAGATTTTTTTCTCATAATCAATGGTCTAGCTATAATTGGAGGAAAACAATTTCTGCTAAACCAACCAGTATTATCAACATAATTTTATAGTTTGGAACTTTGCTCTTAATTTAACAATTTGAGCAAACAACCTTACAAAAACCAATTTGTAAGTTGATACGAATGCACATATGACCATACCATAGATGCATCTATTAAATCATAATAGTAAGCGGTCCACATGGCAGGTGAACGGCCCATATTCACCTTTTTATATGTTCCAAATAATTTAAGGGATACAATCCCAACCTTAGCTGGTACAATGATCATTTTATCATGAGAATTCTTGAAGAATCTTTTATTTCTTCAATATATAACCACATGAATTCTCAATTCTTTTGCATCACATTTGAACCGAAATGGTCAATCGGTTATACCAACTGATATTTATTCTAGTAAACTTCTAGTTTACTTTTGCATGTGATTTCATCATCATGCCTATATTTGTATACAACAAACAAGAGAAAGGCGGGTAACCTTTTATGTAAATATTCATATCCCGTTTTGATTGTAGTAATCTAAAGATATTTGATCTTTTAATAATTTACAGTCTCAATATAATAATTATTTTCAATTCCTCCAAAACTTAAAAAGTTTCTTTTGAGACTTACTACAACCTCAATATTATGAACTATTTTCATTTCTGGATACTAACAATTAGTTCTTCCGAAACTCTTAATTAAGTTTGTGTACTGCCACAAATTTTCACAACATCATTTTTAGGGTGACCATCTCCTTCAAGGAGAATACATGCAAGACTTATTTCTTGACAACCAATGACAATTTTGTGTTGCCATACAATAATATTTATTTTGGTCATGGCCACAACCTTTTATAGGAAAGAATTATTTCTTTCTTTTGTTAGCAATAGTTCATGATAGAGCATACCACAATATTTGTGATGTACTCAAAGTATATGACCAAATAATTATTTATGTCAAAATATTTCTTTTCAATCTCTCAAACCTCCCGTAGAGGTGAGATGTGACATTTATCCAACAATACATGAACATGTTCTTATCCATACGAACACAAGTCACATTTTCTTCAAAAAATGGACCATATCCATTTGTACATGCTCCATAAGTTTTGATTAGAAACTCCTTATCATGCTTTGGCATTATCAAATTTATGTGACTCACCTCAACATCACTTTAAGAGGTCAAATGTACCAAATGTACTACAACTTTGTATTCCTTTATTTTGATGGAGGATTTACAAAACATTTCAAATTTGGGTTGCACCAACAACAATGTGCCCCAATAACTTCTCATACCACTTTGATGGATAAAAATTACCTTCACATTTGAAGGAGCATCTTAAGAAACAATGTGTCCAATAACCTTTCATACAACTTTAATGGACAAAATTATCTTCACATTTGAAGGACCATTTTAAGAACCCATAATGTTCTTCCTTTTAATTACCATAATGATGACCATTAACATTTTACCACACCCATATTCATACATGCAACCACTTGTCATTTTTCAGACATATTATGCATTGCTACCACATTCACATAACAGAATGGAGCAAATTAATTGTGCAAATTTCATGACTTTTAGTCAGAAGTATACAACTTTATGTTAGTCATCATCATATCATCACTATAGTTCGTTAGGACTTAAACCCAATGTACTACCCATATAAAAATGTCTTTGGTGATAAATCAGTGGGGCTTAAACCCAACTTCTTATCATCATGATGCACCGAGACTTTAACTCTGGGTCTTACCCACTTGGTGCGGTGAAACTTGAATTCACCGTCTTACCCTCAATCAATGTCTTGATAAACCAAATACGTTACCAAGAAAATAATTATCGAAAACCATAAATATAGTCTGAATTTGACTTAAAGTACAATAAAACTGAACAAAATCAATTAATTAGAACAATATGTTAGAAGCATATGAAAGTCCCAAGTTAAAATAAATTAAAACATTTTAATAGTCCCTCTCAACATTGTTATGAAGATTATCATAATTTACTAACCATTTTAAAATAACCACAAAACAAAGCTTTGTTAGTACAAATAATATAAAGGATATGAAGTATACCATGCAACCAAAAAATCACTAGGATAATTCATAAAAATCACCTACCATTGATTCTTGACGGAGAAAGAGCAACTCGTGCTGATAATGTGTTGTAAAACTTAAGAACAAAAGAACAATATAAAGAGGAAGACAAGAAGAATATAAGACAAGAGTAACAATATGATATAACTTTCTTTCTTTCAAGTGTTCATTAAATCTTCAAGTGTCTACAATATGAACCCTTATGCCTCTATTTATAGTGTAACATAGAGGCATACAAAAGGTTAGTCATAAACATGGAATTAACATGAATATAATGGGGGAGGTTATCACTACTAAAAAAATGTCAAAAAACAACGGCCAAAAGCGATGGACTGCGTTACTTTTTTGATAAAAATCGACGGAAAAGTGACACAGTCACCTCCGTCGCTTTTTAGCCCGACGCTTTTCAAAAAGCGACGGACAGCGTCGCTTCTTGACTTCTTTTTTTTGAATTTTTTTAACAAAAGCGACGGAATCCGTCGCTTTATTTTAATTTTAATTTTTTTATTTCTAAAAAGCAACACAGTCATTGCTTTTCTTGAAATTTTATTTTTGAAAATCCCAGAAAAGCGACGGATAAAAGGACCCTGTCCGTTGCTTTTCTGAAAATTTTACTTTTGAAAATCCCAGAAAAGCGACGGATAAAACCACGCTGTCCGTCGCTTTTCTGGGATTTAAAAAAAAAAAAAACCCAGAAAAGCGACGGACAATACCACACTGTCCGTCGCTTTTCCTGCAATATTTTTGAAAACAGAAACTGGCAGTTTCTATTGCCCACCTGCAAATCCAATTCAATTCAATTCTACACTATTCAGCCCAATCAAACACACAATTATAAACAATCTAAACAAAACATAAAACAACAAACTTAAAATAACATTAAAAAGTATCTAAATCACAAATTAAAGACTTATAAAGTCTTTCAAAATTCGTTTCAAAATTACAAAAAGTTTATAAATGTCTAGAGATCTAAACTAGGGAGTGGGTTCTACATAATCATCATCATCACTCTCGTCGTCGGTGTCATCGGGAGCCGAAGTAGTAGGTCGACGAGCGAGGTTCATCACTTGTTCTTTGATTTGCTGAACGGTCTCACTCATGCTTTCTTGTTCAGCTACTCTTCT
>NW_006239158.1:306969-308966 GCF_000226075.1 Solanum tuberosum
TCCAACTTTGATGAAAGAAGCAATATAGTCTTGTATCAACTTTTTTACATGTTGAGCTTCCTCAGTTGCCTAGCACGAAAAGTTCTTAAATTAGTTAAATATAAACTTCATATCCAAGAATATTAGTTTATATATATTCTCAAGTTTTAATAAGTTCAAGTTTCAATTCAAGTTCATATATAATTTCTAAACTTAATTAGTTATATATTCAAGCTAATTAGTTCCAAGTTCAAGTTATAATTTCAAGTTCATATTCCTAATTAAGTTCAATTTATAGTAAATTCAAGTTATAATTAATTATAAGTTCTAATTAAGTTGTAATTCATAAATCCCTAATTCCAAATTCAAACTAGCTAGCTAGTGTCCAAAATTAAAACTATTAATTAGTCCTAAAATATCAAATATAATTCAAACTATTAGTCCTAAATTCCAAATTCAAATTAGTCTTAAAATCACAAATTGAAAGTACTCCTAGAATTCAAAAATCAAAATATAGTGCTAAAATTCCAAATTCATATTATTAGTAGTCCTAAAATCTCAATAATAATTCAAACTAGTCCTAAATTCAAACTAGCCTTAAAGTCACAAATTCAAACTAGTCCTAAAATCTCAAAATCTAACTAGTGCTAAAATCCTAAATTCAAACAACTCTTTAAATACCCTAATTCAACACACCACACGTAGAGGATTATTGGAACATCATTTAAACAAAACAAAGGATCGAATATGCAATAATGATGAAACGAGATCAAACAGAACATAAAAGCTCAAATTCTGGAAATATTCATCTCATAATAGCCAGAGATGTAATGAAAAGCTAAAAATAACTTTTAGATTAAAACTTACTAAGACGGATCTGTTGAGATTCGTCTTTGAACTCGAATTTTGCCGGAGATGAGAGGAATGGAGATGCGAGGATCTTGCTAGTTCGTTGTTGTCGTTGCTGCTGGTGCACTGCTGTTTCGCTGGTAGCTCGTCGGAGCTGGCTCTCGCGCTGGTTGGTGTTGGCCGGAGATGTTGTTGCTCTCATCGCCGGCTGTTGATGTTGATTTCTTGGAGCTCGCTGGCCGGAGTAGTTGAGAGAGAGAGAGAGCAGCGAGCTTTCGCTGATTGGAGAGATGAGAGGGAGGCGACGATTTGTCTCGCTGTTCTCTCCGGAGAGAAGAGATGGTAGGGAGCAAGGAGAGAAGAGATGAGAAGAGGAAAGCGAAGGGAGGAGGGCGACGGGAGGAGTGAGAGGGAGAGCTCACCGGCGATGGTGGAGCTCTCACCGGTTCTCACTGATGGAGGGGGCTGCGACGCTGCTAGAGAGAAGAAAAGAATGAGTTTTCAAAAAAGGGTTTGGTCTTTTTTTAGGTAAAAAATAGGAAGGTTAGGTAGATTTAATCTGAGCCATTGGATTAGTTAAGATGAACGGCTAGGATTTGATCTAGGATTCACTTAAAGGATAGACGGTTCGGATTTAAACTAATGTTTCAAGATTGGGACCAAAAGGGTTATAGTTGCAAAGAATGAATGGCTAAAATTGCAACTAAAATTGATATAAGAGGCTATAATTGAAAATAAAATTGGATTGAGGTGGCTAGAATTGCAATGAATTGGATAAGGAAAAAGCTAGAATTGAAAGGAATTAGATCAGAATGGGATAAAAATTAAATGATTTCGAAAAAAATAAAGAAATGCTATCCAATTAAAATACTACAAATATTATAACATTTTATATAATAAAAATCACTTAAATTTTAAAACATTTGAATAAAATAATTATTCCGAGTTTTACTTATAATTTTAAAAATATTTACGATAATTTTATAAAGCATTCAAACTAAAATATATAATTTTTAGACAAAATCAATTAAAAATTTAAACTCGGAATATTTTAAAAAAAACACGTATTTAACCAAATAGCACTTTCAAAAGGGTTATAGGTCTGTCAAAATTGGGTGTCAACATACCGACATCGTGAAGTCGATATTATCTAAATAAAATAATTATTT
>NW_006239158.1:309023-320430 GCF_000226075.1 Solanum tuberosum
TATATATATATATATATATAAATATATATGTATATATATATAATATAATATAATATTTAACTACACATCAACATAAAGTTTAATTTAATAATTTAATTTATCGATCAAGTTAATTTTATAAATTTAAATTATATACCTTCTAATTATATAAATTTAATTTTATTGATCAACAAAAGTTTATCAATATCAAATTTAATATATAAATCTCCTTGAATTGAGCATCGTTATTTCTTTAATTGATAATGTATTTCATATTTGAACCACTAGTATAGATGACTTGATTTGTTAAACTACTCGAGGAATATATATATAATTAATCAACGTATTTCATACTCCGATAAGGTATCGTTTACATGTCATCATAATTAGGAGGTGATCATTATATTTGACAATCATTCAAGATCGAACGTATATAATAATACGTACTATGTCGCATTTCATACTCGAATGGATTATATGTTAGCTCTTCACCTCTACTACATCATGACATGAGATATTAAGTTCATGATTAGACGACGGACTGATAGAATTTGTACATTACTCTATAAATATAAGTATAATTATCTCCTAATTCATATCAACGTAGTTTCATACTCTAAATATGGATTATATATATTTTTTTATTTATTCCACAAATTCTAACTTTGTATTTATAAAAGTATACAAAATTGTTACACTTATAGGTGTAAAATAAAATTTTAATATTATGCACAATAGCAAAATTATGATTAATAGGAATATTTTAAACAAATCGACCTCCGGATGTCGCTTTTATTAAAAGTAATTAGATATAATAAAAAAGATCGGTATCACATTAAATTTTAAGATAAATAAAAAGTAATCATGTTAATTAAATAATATTGACATCGGGAGGTCGGTATTTTATATTAAATTATTTTTTAACTTATATAAAACCGTCATTCGGAGGACGATTTATTTAAAGTTAATTGAAAATATTAATTTATTACATACTATTTAATTTTACCGGCATCCGGAAGTCGGTATATTAATTTTTTGTTTTTATTTTACACAAAACCGTCCTCCGGAAGACGATTTAAATAAAATTAAATCAAAACATTTCTCAATTTTGTTTTTTAGATGGATAAATGGGGAAAATTGCGTCTGCTAGTGCAGATATTTTAAAAAAGTCTAAAAGACACTGTCCATCGCTATCTTAAAATATTTGACCAGATATTTTGACCAAGAAGCGACGGACATAAAGATGTTGTATGTCGCTAATTTAAAAAATAATTAAACAATTAAAATTAATAAAAAGCGACGGACGGCATGGCTTTTTTTAATTAATAAATAATTATTTTTAATAAAAAGCGACGGACTGCGTCACTATCTATATAAAACAATTAATTAGCAAAATCCGCGAAAAAAAGCGACGGACTAAGAGATGCCGTCCGTCGCTTTTTTTTTTTTTTAAAAAAAAAAATATTTTAATTAAAAAGCGACGGACAATGTGGCTAATGTCGTCGCTTTTTGGAGCGACGCCGTCCGTCACTTTTACTTCTATCATTTTTTAGTAGTTTTTTAGTAGTGTATGGAAGTGAAAGGTTACAAGAATAATGGTTATAAAGGTGGAGATTATGGAGGTTATGGTTATCTACATAATGAAGGAAAGTAATGGAATAAATTCTTGATGTAGTGGACATCCACAATATATTATTTTATAACAATATTCTTTTCATAAGAGAATTTTTTTTTTATACATAAGATTTCAAAAAAGTCTTTTTCTAATTCAATTAAAAAGTGGCAAAGAGATTTAATTTTCTCGTAAACATCTCTAAAAGGAATAAAAATATCAATGGTCAATTGAATTCTCATTCGATGTATCTTTTTACTTTCTTTTACAATTACATTAATGATTTTAAATAAAACTTAAAAAATATTCTACAATTCTGCCAAAATCTAAAGCAAAAATATTCACAGGGATTTTTTTTCTTCAGAAAATCTCGTTTGATGTTGCTCTCCATTCTCGTGTCTCACGATCATCGTTGTCGTTGCTAGAAGCTGATGAAATGTTAAAGCCTAAAATGGTTCTTTCTAGGCTTAAGTTTCTTCAGGTTTTCATTCTTCTTCATTTAATTTCATATGTTCACTTCATATTAAATTAGATATGACTCATTAGAGCTAAATATTATGCATATTGATTTTAAAATTTTGATGCATCCAATTATTTAAAAAAGTCAATTACAATAATACATGGTTTAATTTCAAAAAATATGGTTCATCTATTTGTCAAAAAAAAAAGTTGCTTGTATTACGCTTGGACACCCTTTGTAAAATTTATGGCTACGTCATTGAGCAAGAGGTACCATTGTAGAATAAAATAGACCTAAACAGAGGTGCTGACTTGAGAAATTGGTCAAAACATATTGCGATAACTAAATATATACAAATTTATACACTATATTTATGAAATATAGGAAATATTTTAAAACAAAGTATCAAATATTGCGAGAGTTTTTGAAATTCATCAAGTATAAGTAATATAATAATTTCTGAATATTGTTTTGTATTAGTGATACAATAACATTTTTAATTCGTTATCATTGATACAAAGTAAATTGAATTACCACTAATACGTAGCAAGTTTCAGAAAATATTGTATTTACTGATATAAAATATATTTTAGAAAATGTTGTTAGATTTGGTAATCATTAATTGTTATATCAAAGCTCGAACTATTACTATTTAAAAAAAAAGTCACACAAATATTTTTTCGTACTTAACAAAGCTGTCAAAATAGACTTGTCCCGTAAGGTCAACCCAACTTATTCTCTATGCAAGTGGGATTGAGCTAAAATTTCTTCAGTCCATTTAGAAGTGATCAACAGTCCATGCTCTCTTGGCTAGTCGGCCTTAAAGGATTGAGTTGAGGTCAGAAAGAATAACTAATTTTATTTCAGATTGCAAAATACTTTATGTTGAGATTGTGCCAACAATTACTTAGAAAATGCAATTTTTAATGAAAAAGTTTAAAAGCTAGGTTGTCTTAATCAGCAATTCACTTAGGATAGTTTGGTTGGGAATAAATTATTTCGAAATTAGTTATTTTGGGATAAATTACTTTATCATGTATATAAGATAATTTATCCAACCACTAAGGGGTCGTTTGGTGTGATGGATAAGAGAAAGTTGTCATGAAACAAAATTTTAGTGTCTCTTATTAATCTCTTGTTTGGTTACACAAGACATGGTAACTTATTCTAGGATTAATAAATATTACTAAGATAAGTATCCCTCCCTAAAGGTAGAATAGTAATCTCAGGATATCTTATCATAGGATAAAGTATGTGTAATCACAAAAATATCCTCTTACACTCTCTTTTATACACCAACTAGTATACGTGCTCGTGCGTTGCGTAATTGTTCGAATACATTACATCATATTGATTTTATAAAAATAACTTAAAAATTTATTTATATATATATATATATATATAGTAGCTTTAAATTGATTTATTTTTTCATGGCAATCATTTATTTTTAATGTCACATAGGTGGATATTTAAATTTAAAAATCATAAAAGATATGATAAAATTGAATTGTCCTAGTCTAGGTTCTCGCGCATTGCGTGAATATTTAATTTCATAAAATATCAAATAATTTAAATATTTATACGTCTTTGTCCTTTTATATTTTTATGTTGTATTAGTAAATTATTTTTTTATTAAAAATAGTATTAAATACTTATTTAAACAGAGCAATTGGAGATAGTATTAATTACTTATTGGTATAAGCTAATAAACTATATTACAACTATTTGGCAATTAACTTGACATTTTATTAATCACCAAGTAATATTTACAAACAAAATAAAAGAGGTTCCTTATCCATGTTATTTTATCCTTTTTTCTATGTTTTTATTCTCTCTTTTTCTCGTTTATCATCTTTTTTTTGTTATAATAATTTATATTATTATCATTAGTATTATTTATATATATATATTTTTTCTTCTATTATATATATTATATAGAAAGGTGAAGACGACCAGGACGACCAAGGGTAGTTTGAAAATTTTATTATATTCTAAGGGCATTTTGTTTGCCAATCCTTTCTTCTACACTCTTCTTTGCTTACCATTAACAAAGCCGATGCTCTACTCAAGAAAGTACAAACTTTGAGTTCATTCTTAACTGGGTATTTTAATTGCAGGTAATTTTTCTCTCAATTTTTGCTTTTATCCTCTTAAAATTCTTTTCAAATTCCTCAACATAGAGAAAGGGCTAGAGTTTCGGAAAAAAATTTAAGAACAAACATATCACTGAATCTATTTTTGTATTTGTTCCAGTGGATTGAAGAACCGAATCCTATATGGGTATATCTATACACAGAAAATCTATAGTTTTTATGGGATTATAATAACGATTAGAGAGGCATGGCTCAAGCTCTCTCTGTCAAACAACAATAGGGAATAAAAGCAACGGATTTGTGTTAAGCTCCGGGTCTCTACCATTGTTGTCGATAGATTGACGTTGGGCATCCATCTCTGAGCTTTCTATTATTATTTTTATCTCTAATGTAACTGTTCTCTCTTCTCAACCAATTTGATACCAAAAATCAAATTCTTCTTTTTCCTCCTCAAGGTTCCAGTCTCAGGAGCTTATCAACAAAAAAAAATAAAAATCTTGCACCCGCCACTTTCATAAACCCTGAAGGTACATTGGTTGAAGCTTTTTTATTATAAGCTTCCCTGTACAAGTAAATTTGCTATTTTTGACATTATGTACGCACGGCTGAATGCTGATGAATCAAATGGTGGTGACTCGTGAGTGATCCTGACATTTTTTGGCTCATCTTCATGAGGTTCGTTTTATACAATTTTAGCCCTTCAGTTTCAAGTGACAAAGATGTAGGATTAAATGTACTTAAGATTGTTGTAATTGAAGCTCTCAAGCATTAGTTTAGTTTTGAGTTATTTCTGAATATATTTTCTAGAGAGTTGTTTTATCTGTTGATTCAATTCTGATGAGGATATCTTTTATTGTATAGTCACAGGCTGCTGTTGTGTGTGTTGCTTATCTTCTATGATCGAATTTGATTGTCAATTAATTTTCTATACAATTAATAGATAAAATTGGTGTTTATATCTCTTTAAAGATTTCTTTCTTCCCTAAATATTTCTTGTGGAATATCAGTAATAGTGCTTTGTGGAATTTGCAAGAAACTAATGAAGCACCTCAAATGATGCTAAATTATATATATATGACACTGATATTCTGCTTCCAATTATCTATATCCAAGTTCCATTTGTTCCCTTTGATTTTCCTTTCAGTATCTCCACCATTTGCTCTTTGTTTGTTATAAGGTTCTTCTGTGTTATTTTTGGTTTTCTTCTATTTACGTTTTACATAATGTGAGTTTTGAGCAAAAAGCTATATCATAATGACTTGTGTTTATTTAATTATTTGTTGTGGTCATACTGAAAGTCAATCACTTCATCTGTCTCTTTTTGTGATCTGAAGGCCTGAAAATCACACTAAAGACCGATGACATTAAAAGAGAATTCATGAAATTAAAAATTTAACATTAAAGGATAAAAATTTAGATGTGCTGTCATTTAATTTTGTTTTTAGAATCTGTTGTATAATTCCCTTTCTTAAATTACCTGAATTGTTCTGCAAGTGAAGATTATTTTTTTTGGTAACAACTGTAAAATATTACCATAACCACCCAAGAACGGATACAAATAAAGAGCACCTAATTCTGATAATAGAGAACAGGCCTCCTACCAAACATAAAACCAATTACATAACAAATGTTGAATAAAGTGTCTACAATTTTTTTGCTTTCTTTGAACTACTAAGTGTAATCTTTCAATAATTTCCTTATTTATCTGTGTTACTGCCTCCTTCGTATGTACACGTTTGTCTGTAAACCTCCTCCAATTCCTGGCACGCCAAGTGTGGTATATGATATCTCCACAGATAGCTGCCATGATCTCCTTTTTAATTGCTTCCGGTGATTACCTTTTATGTTTTCCAGGACCTTCATGATACTAATAATCTGCACTGGTATTTCAGTCCAATGGTGCATAACTTGCCACACAGCTAATGTCCATTTGCATTTCTCGAATAGGTGAACATTAGTCTCCATTACTTTCTCATCACATAAACAACATTCAGTGTCATCAACCTGAATATTCAATCTCAGCTTTCTCTCCTGTGTAAGATTTCTATTTCACTAGAGTATTATATTATTAAAAGAATTAATTATTGAACATAAATTTGCTTCATAGTCAAAGCACACCAGTAAAAAAGAGTTGGTATCAATGAAAACAAAATTATGACATGAGAGATTAGTACACTTGACTTGAACACAAGTTTCAAAATAAACCATGAAGAGAAAACAAATAAATAATTAGCCATCTTTATAATTCTATACACAAAATGGAGATGAAAGTGTAGGTCAGAAAGACCACAGATTACAGAACTATGATCACCAGTCATCTTTCCTTCTCCGTTGGATGGCATTTTAGTTCACTTTTCTCCATTCTTTTTACACACCTTATCTCAGAATCTCCCATCAAATTTAACTCTGTGTGTGTGGCGTACCTAGAATCTAACAACATCTTTTGACTAAATACCATCCTAAATTACCCCTACATTTATACAGTGTGCTATTGGAAGTTACTCACTTTAGGAAACATGAAGTTCTTATCTTTAATCTATCACTTACTTGGTTGTTTAAGTTATTTTTATTTTATTGCACGGAGAGTTACTTACATTTTGAAAAATGTTGTTCTAAGCTTTTAACAATTATTTATTTGGCGTTCACACTTTGTGAGTGCTCTCTTCAAAACGTGGAAAAAATATATCCTAAATAGCTTCTACGACAATCGCAGTAATGCATCAAACAATGACACTGTAGTTTATCTGAATTACTCACCTAATCAATTAAGATCTTGACACACTTTCTACAGATCTTTTAAGATCCTAGATGAAACATAAGTATCTTTAAAGTTATAGCTCGCTAATTACTATTTTTTGCACTCAGTTTTAGAATTCTTTAGTTGACGATTGGTGTTTACTTGATTTTTGAAGGTATTTCAAAACATCTCCCTGTTATGTGTTTCCGGGATAGCAAAGGTTGGCTACTAAGCTAGGTATTGTATCTCCAACACAATTGAAATGATAGATCAAGTTAGCTCTGCAATATTTACTAAAACTGTAAGTTCTTGAAATCTTTTGGATATCTTTCATCTTAAATATCAGTAGATTTTCTTAAATATTTGTTCAAGGTTCTTCATTCCTCCAACTGGCCGTGGTTTAGTGTTTATGTGATTATACTTGTTGTCATTGTTACAGTTCCTTACATATATGCTCCGCATTATTTTGTTAAAAGTGTAGATAGGTAATATAATTATTCTACATCACTATAGTGTAAGAGTAAGTATGCTAACCAAAAGGGCACTGTGTGTAATTGCATCAGGGGCGTAATAATAAAAATTTCTATTAATTCTATTGTATAGAAACATGAAGAGCTAGGACGACCAATGGCATAACCATAAATATACTCAATATTGAAGGGTAATATGGTCATTATACAACACTAATTTTTTAGCAATTAACATGCGCCTCTTCTATTTTCCTTCTAGAACATTCTCTCTCTTCCTTCCATGTTGCAATTAAGAGATGACTCAAGAAAAAGAATTGGTAAATTGATCGGATCTTTCCTAAACCTCCTCTCTCTAGACCTAATATGTGATCTATCTATTTCATAGACTTCTCTTGTGATGCTACTAAAGCAGGAATGGGTGGTGTAAATGGTTTAATTATCGGTATATATAATCGGTTTATACACATAGGTAGCTTTATGAACTTTAAAAAGGATATCTAGAAGGATTGTAACATGTCATATTCTACAATTCTGAAGAGTAAGCATGATGAATCTTTCTGATTGATAAAAATGGCCTCGAGAGGGATTGTAACATGTCATATTTTTACAATTGTGAAGAATAAGCATATGTTGGAATATGAATTTCATAAATTGTTGTTTCTTTCTGATGAATGTAGTATAATTGGTGCAGGTGATTGACGGTTTAGTTCCATTAACAGAGATGTTCAATTGCGTTAGTAAAACTTGAAAGGGAATGACAAAGGAGCATGCATCGTACATTATGCAATTAGGCAAGTTTGATGTTGTCCCTCAACACATTCAAATCAGCTTGCCAAAAAGGAAGAAGCAGCAGTTGTTTAGTCAGTCAGCTTTCAAATTTGGATCCACGAACTTAAAAATAGGTATTTTTACTCAATGAAGGGACTGCTCTTTGACATCATCTTGTCTTTTGGTGTTGCAATTTCAGTTTGATCTTTTATCTTAATTTTAGCCATTATTTTAAGATTCTCTTTACATTTTCCAACATGGTTGAAGCGGTTATATTTTGACTAGCTTTCACTGCCATAAATTTCATAGAGGCAAGTCAACATGCCGGTTTTATACTGATTTGTTGTGAATTTCAACCTCTTACTTGTTCTCCTATGCTTGGTGGTTAATTTCTTTAAATTTTTTTACTCAACGGTTAGTCTCCCGTGGTTTCCACTCCAAGTCCACCAATCCAACGTAAACTTGCCAACATCGTATTTCATGAAACTTGTGTGCACTTACCAAACTACCCTGCCCCTTCGCCCTCAACCATTAGCTCCCACGCCTAATAACAAGGACATCATAGTAAAATCACTTTGTTACCGTAATCGAACAGACCCCATAGAATATAGTTGGACTGGTTATTTTTTTCTTTAACTTCTTTAATAATAATTAAGAATCTACGTTAACACTTGACTAATAGTATATGAGTTCCCTCTGTTCTTTTTTCCATCATAAAGTTTAATTTTTCTTTGTTGTTTCTAAATTAAAACTTGTATTCTTTTAATTCCAATCTTTTAACCTTTTAGGTGAACCAAGAAAAGAAAAAATGTTGGATGCATAAAAGAATAACAAGTTTTATTCCCAATGGTAAGAGTGACAATTTGTTAGGGTTGGTTTTTTTTTTCCATAAATATTTTTCAGAATGTAGAAAATTATTTTTCTTGTTAATTTTGCTTATGTTGTGGGAATTTTCTGATATAACAAGAGTCTACAATCAGGCAGACGAAAACTCAAATCGAAATGATCAGGAAGTAGAGATATGCAATGTAGAAATATTTGAAGAATGATATAACTGGCGTCTTAAAATATGGATTGGATGTCAACCCCTGCCACAGGGTAATTTTCTTTTGTTGGAATTGATCCATCTATATATTCTGTTATTCTATCACTTAGTTTTATTTTATATGGCCTCTTTCTTTATACTGATTTGTTGTGAGTTTTAGTTTTATTTTATATGGCCTGTTTCTTTATACTGATTTGTTTGAGTTTCAACCTCTTACGTGTTCTCCTATTCTTTGGTGGTTAATTCCATTAGTTTTTTTGTATGTGCATGTTAGTTCGTGCACATATCTTTTCTTCTACTTGATTTTCCTAAAACCAAATACACGCTATCACTAAGAATAATGGTCTATTGAGTTCTCTTCCTCTCAATGCAACTGCATTGCTTTGGCTAATTTATATGAGCTTAAGGAAAAAGAAAATGTAGAGTGAATTTTTTAAAAAGAAAATGTAGAGTGATTTTTTTTTCTTTCTTTCTTTTCGGTGATTACTAAGAAAGGCTAATGATCTAAATTTATGCATTCTCTAAGTTGGTCTTTTTCATAAGCACCATGCCAAGTCAAAAAGGGCCACATAAAATAGGATAGATGGAGTATAATTTTTTTTTAAATGTACTTCCTATCATAAATAGTTATTTTTGTAATGAAAAAATTAACATAAAATGTATTCTTGATAAAAATATTAGCCCCCCCCCCCTCCCCCTAAAATTGAGGGCCCAAGGCATGTGCTTACTTTTTATAGCATAGAGTTTACCATGTGTTGCAATTCTCAAGCCTTAATTAGCTCTTGAAGAAGGTTAGCAACCACATATATCTTCCTTCTCAGAAATATTTATGCACAAATATACTTATATACGTGCAAGATGTTTTAACAGTAAATATTGAAATATAGCGCAAGACTCTTCTCATATGAGCCAGACATGTTTCAATATTCTATGTGCTAAGAGGATTCTTCCATGATTGTGATTTTGAATTTTGCAATGTGAATGACAGGAATACTTTCTTGAATCTATTTCCTTAGGGCATTGAGTGAAGGTTGTTCCTTTCAAATTCACATATAACTTGGTATATGTTAATTCTTTGTGGTTATCTTCAGTATTTTATTTTAAATTGACATATAACTTGTAATATGCTGGTTCTTTGTGATTGTCTTCACTATTTTATTTTTACTTTTGCTTTAAGTGCTACTATTTTTATGAACAGTTGTTATTTCGGAACTTTTATTCCTTTCCTTGAGATATTAAAGCTGGAGTATATAGTTCGTGCTGAGTGAAGGAAATTTTGCATCTTATCAAGACAATTGCAAACACTCGAGGCATCAATGGATTTATGAAACGGAATTTTATTACTCTACATGCAGCTCCATTTAAGGATACCAACTTCTATTCTTTTGAAAAATACAGAGAGCATCTACTCAAATTTACTACTAATGATTCAAGGCATCACTAGATTTTGTAAAATGAATTTTGTCATATTCTATGATTAGCTCTATGTAAGTCTATCCACTTCTATTTTCTTATGATAAATATTGAAAAGTATTTAGAAGATAGTTGTCTGCAATGTAAAGTTATTTGTGGAAAGGGAGAAATTAGTTGTATTATTGCACTTTGAAGTTCATTTGTATAACTTATGCAATGATCTATTAGCTTTTACAATATATACTCTTATCCGAGTAACTATGCAAAGTACATACCACTTGAAAATGCTAAATGTTGGGCCCGTGTAAGCACGGGCTATATCCATCTAGTCTATCTATTATATAGAAACGTGATGAGAGGACGACCACTGGCAATACCGTAATTATACTCATTTTTAAGGGTAAAATGTAATACAGCTGTTTTTAAGAAAATTAGAAGCACTCCTTTCTTTTCACTTTAGATATTTTTTGTTTTTCTTATTCTTTCTTATGTTACTACTAGATAATGTGGCCCGTGCTATAATATAAATGGTATGTTTTGGGGCTAATAATCGAGTTTTTGAAGCGATTGTTTGCGTGGATAAAGGAATTAAGTTTTTTTTTATCACAAACCTGTACTTTCTTTGACACTATTTAAGGCATAATAAGACTACCCACATACAACATTTTTGAAATATTTTATGTTGTCAATTATCATGATTTATAGTATTTTTACGATAGATTCACTTCAAGAATCAGTGGAATTTTTTGTATTTTTTTCAAAACATATTTTATATTGTCAATTATCAAGATTTATAGTATTTTTACGCAATTTTTAAATATAAAAATAAA
>NW_006239158.1:320601-353822 GCF_000226075.1 Solanum tuberosum
AAGGTTAGCAAAAAAATATATCTTCCTTCTCAGAAATATTTATGCACAAATATACTTATATACGTGCAAGATGTTTTAACAGTAAATATTGAAATATAGCGCAAGACTCTTCTCATATGAGCCAGACATGTTTCAATATTCTATGTGCTAAGAGGATTCTTCCATGATTGTGATTTTGAATTTTGCAATGTGAATGACAGGAATACTTTCTTGAATCTATTTCCTTAGGGCATTGAGTGAAGGTTGTTCCTTTCAAATTCACATATAACTTGGTATATGTTAATTCTTTGTGGTTATCTTCAGTATTTTATTTTAAATTGACATATAACTTGTAATATGCTGGTTCTTTGTGATTGTCTTCACTATTTTATTTTTACTTTTGCTTTAAGTGCTACTATTTTTATGAACAGTTGTTATTTCGGAACTTTTATTCCTTTCCTTGAGATATTAAAGCTGGAGTATATAGTTCGTGCTGAGTGAAGGAAATTTTGCATCTTATCAAGACAATTGCAAACACTCGAGGCATCAATGGATTTATGAAACGGAATTTTATTACTCTACATGCAGCTCCATTTAAGGATACCAACTTCTATTCTTTTGAAAAATACAGAGAGCATCTACTCAAATTTACTACTAATGATTCAAGGCATCACTAGATTTTGTAAAATGAATTTTGTCATATTCTATGATTAGCTCTATGTAAGTCTATCCACTTCTATTTTCTTATGATAAATATTGAAAAGTATTTAGAAGATAGTTGTCTGCAATGTAAAGTTATTTGTGGAAAGGGAGAAATTAGTTGTATTATTGCACTTTGAAGTTCATTTGTATAACTTATGCAATGATCTATTAGCTTTTACAATATATACTCTTATCCGAGTAACTATGCAAAGTACATACCACTTGAAAATGCTAAATGTTGGGCCCGTGTAAGCACGGGCTATATCCATCTAGTCTATCTATTATATAGAAACGTGATGAGAGGACGACCACTGGCAATACCGTAATTATACTCATTTTTAAGGGTAAAATGTAATACAGCTGTTTTTTAAGAAAATTAGAAGCACTCCTTTCTTTTCACTTTAGATATTTTTTGTTTTTCTTATTCTTTCTTTTGTTACTATGTAGAAAATATGTTGATTAGAACAACCAATATAAAAATGTAAATTTACACTAATAAATACACTCTCTGCATTACTCTAGAACCATCCCTCTTACTTGTAAACTTTCCAAAGAAACAATGCAGGAAGATAATTGAAAGAATTGAGTAAAAACTGTTTTTTGGCATCTGTAGCTTCTTTCAATTTTCTTCATCTTTATTTTATGAATATAATATTTGTAAACATTTGCAAGAGTCTCAATTTATGTGGCACCGTTTAAATTTTGAAAATCAAATAATTTAATTTTGATCGTAAATTTTTGGACATAAAATCTTTGAGTTTTTTGGAATAAAAATTTCATATTTGAAAACTACGTAAAAGTATTATAAGTCACAATAATTGATACTTCAATATATTTAAAAAGTATATGAAAAATTATGATAAAAAATAACTTATTTTAATCTCAAAATTCGAAAGATATCACTTATTTTAGGACGATCAAGGCTATTTTGGTAATTTTCCACTATATCCAATTTCTAGAATCATACGTGTTTGCTCGGCTAAGAAAATATCAGAGACTTCCCAACACAGACACGACAACATATGTCTAGAAACATCCATACGTAAAAAAAAGGTATGCAAGCTCAGTGAACTTTATCTATACTAAAAGCAGACGGAAAAACGAATAAAGAATTTGAATAGACTGAAGACTGAAATGTAACCAATGTGAAGATGAAGAAAATCAAAAAGTTCTTGAGATGATGAAGACTAAGAGACCATTCTTGAAAGCCTAAAAAAATGTATAGATAAAAGTTTCACTAATCTTGCATGTCAAATTGCTACTTGTATTTCATCTATATTCTTCTAGAGTTTCAATCACAGATAAATTCTTCATCATTTTTTAAATTCTTCTGTCAATTTTTCTTTAAACTTCATCTAATTTTGTTAATTTTTTTGCTTATCTTCTTATAAGTTATGTGTTTTTCACTTAGACAAATAAAATAAATCCTTGGTTTCATCTTCTGATCGACTATTCTACCATGCAGATCAGTCTCTGTTTGAATTTTCATCTACGCTTATGGGTTTTCCAATGTCGGGTAAGTTCTTAATCGATTTCGTTGCTCTTCTCCACCAATTGTTATATAATCTTCATCAAATTTCTTTTAATTTTTGTTTAATATTCATCAAAAATCTATATTTCATGGCTGAATCTTAATAACTAAGGTAATAAAGTGGTAGATTTTTCTATGAAAAAAAAAAGAAAAAATCGGTAACATCAATGTTTAATCAGTATAAATATTAATCTTATTCTAGGTTGAAATGTCTGTATTTGAAAAGTTTTGGATTATTTTGCATGTTACAACTTTACGTTTGCTCATGTTCTTTTTTCCCCTCCTTTTTGGTTTTCTTTACATTTTCAAATTGCTTTTCTTTTTGGATTGTAAAGATAATTTTCGAAATACTCAAATTTACTTTTGGTGTTTAAGCATAGAAATCTTTTAATTGAGGAGTTGTAACAATGCGAAATCATCTCATGTAGGCTGATTTTCTGCACTTTTAATCTATTAGTGTATTCTATAAATTTGAGACCAAAAATAAGAGTTGCAGAACCGATATAATATTATAAAAGATGTGTATATGCTTTTACCGCTGAATTAACTTTGATGTTCTTCCCAAGAGTCTCTTATAAACAAGATGAGAGACAAAGAAACTCTTCAATGCTCTATGAAATTATTGAAATTGCACGTATATATTTTCTTCCTTAACTCAACTTAACATATTAACACAGATTATCTTAGTTATAGGTAAATACACATTTTTCTATTTTTACTCTTCAGTTGATCTTGATGTGTAATCTATACACTATTCAATTGTGAAACCTCGGAATTTGATGATGATTATTGCTTTATTCAAGCACCATGATTGAGATATAAGTTTTTTCGTAACTGTTGCAGTGACTACTATAATAGAAGGTGAATATTTGTATTAAGAAGTTGGTATCTCTTTTCTCACATTGCCATTTATCTCTAAATTTTGTGGTAATGCTTCTCTTGAAAATGTTACAACATATATTAGTTACATGCATAGTCACAGGTAAGAGTAGTGCCTATTGCTTTCATTCACTCCAATCTTATAGGTTCAATTGCAGTCGCTCATATTCCAATAGGAAATTATTATTTTTCTTGAAAATGTTTGTTTAGCCTGTGCCATTATAGTTTTCTTTGGATGGTTGAATTATTTTCGTGTATTACTCTAAATTATTCAAATTGTTCATTCTGTTAGTTTGAAGGTACTGATTATAAATTTACACACAAATTTAATACTCTTGTTTCTTTTTGTGGTACTCATGTACATATGGTATGTAAGTTTTAATTTATATTGGTTCAATTTCTTTCCATTTTACTAATTCTTTCAGCTAAAAGTAAGTAGTTTCACGTTATTTGCTCCAAATTGGTTCTCTTGTGAATTGAACTTTGGCACATTTTTCTTTGATGTCCGCAAAAAATTTCTTCGTCATTTTTTTATTTATAATTTATTCATTTTTTTGTGTGGAATTTCATTGGATATGTAATTGTTGTTGTTGTTTATTGGTCTTTTTTTGTGCATTTGATTTCTCCAACAACAAACACTATGACAAATGAAATCTAGAGGACTTGTAAATATTGAGAGATTGTATAGACTGCGTCTTTCCTTTCTTGTGTTAGTGAAAATTACAACTGTTTACCATCATGGAGCCAGATTGTTGAATATTCTAGCATAAGAATTTATGAGAGACTATATAAAATTCTGTTTTTTATTTATTAATAAGGAAAAAAAAATTATCAATTAGAAAAAGATAGTAAGATATGTGGACTTTTAATTTCTATCAATTCATTGCTTGGGTACAATAATTCATTCTATTGTAAAGCACTATAGTTGTTACATAGTTCTCATATATTTTTCTAAAGCACTTGGCCTACAATATACCACAGCTGGGATAGTTGACGTACAATTTAGCATTTTGTGGTAGGTGTTTATTCCAATTTGATTATATTTTGGGAATTGTGTTGATAAATGTTGTGGGCATACATGAATAGTCACCTGCAAATTATAAAATGGATACTCATGTTGAGGGTGTGAATAATTTCCTTTGTCCTAAAGATACAGAGGATTGTTTTTTTTTTCTTTCAAAGGCATCTCAATGTTCATGTAATTCCATTATTGATATTTTCACTGTACTATTTCATTGATTCACATATTAAATTATTGATGTTAGCTTATATGATTTAATTTTTGTTCTTTTTAAAGATATGTTCCTTCAAGTACTAAACCATTAAAAAGCCATGTTGCTGTCTTTTACCTTACCAAATAGAAGTTCTCCCTATTTTAGGAGTGCTACTAATTACTGGAAAGTAATATTAAGTAGTTTTAGGAGAGTTGTAGTTGTTTTGTTCATGAGTCCGTTTTAGTAATGTTGGAATTTGAAGATATGTATTTGGTAGCTGCATCTGGTTCATTATTGTGTGTGATTTTTCTTTTTTTCTAACTATAGATGAATTCAATAATGTCTGTGATTTTTTTTGCACTACGATTTTACAAATATAAGCTTGTTGGTAGCTTTCCATGCTTGTGAAACTCATCAATTAAGACAATCAACCAGTTAAAAACAAATCAGTTTGTAGAAAGTTTAGGTAAGACAACATTTTCCTTCTTTTTGATAGATCAATTATTATGGAGTTTTTTAATTATTTTTTCTTTTCTCTTATGCTTACTGATAAGCCTTGTCGACCTATGCTTTTATATCAGGCTGATGTATGTGATGCATGTCAGCTATTAATAAAAGGTGGTCTCAAGGATGAGAATATTATTGTCTTTCATATATGATGGCATTGCTTACAAGTTATCATTAATAGTCCTACTGGTGAGGATGTTTACAAAGGAGTTCCTAAGGCAGATGTTTTTCGTCATCGTTTAGTATATAACTAAACTGTTAACCTGTCTCATGTGCTATCTCTTGTGGAAGGATTACACTAGAGATGATGTTAATGTGGATAACTTTTTAGCTGTTCTCTTTGGTAACCAAACTGCTCTTACTAGGTACCAGAAAGATGTGAATAGTGGTCTCTGGGGTGCTTGGTAAGTAGCTTATTTTTGCCTCTTTTGGTTGTTGCTTTGCTTTCTATATCTTGCGCTTTTATGCTAATTTTGTAATGAAAATTTTGAAGGCTTGAATCGATAATGTCACGTCTATTGAATGTTAAAGACTATTGTCTCAGTGCTTTCTACTATTTGATAAAAATATGATATCTATACATTTTTTATCATATGTGAAAGATTTAGCAGAGGTAAATGCGAACTGAATATAATCCGAGGTTTTAAATGATATTATGTACAATTCAGTAATTCAGAAATCTATATTTTTCATGAGAGTCACATGAAAAAAATACATGATTAGCATCAATACTCACTTTTTGTTGGAAACAGTGCCATAGGCATGCCTCAAGCTAGAAGAGTTTTCATTATTCAATATCTTCCTACACTTTTATCTAATATGTCCTCATGCATAATATATTCCTATGGAAATGTATTCAATGATTTTGCCACTAGAATATCACCAAATGAAGTAAAGACATTGGAAAAAAAGTTGGGTTTTATTTTCAAAAGACCTCAAAGGCTATTGTGAGTACAGACAAATCATTGTACAAGTTTCTTTGGATTACACCAAAATTTAGGCTTCTGAAATATGTTAAACTATGGTGAGGGTGTGATTGTTGATTTGCTGGACACTAGAATATACCCGAACATCCTTCATCTAAAGATAAACTAATGTATTCTCTACCTGCCGAAGGGATTACGCTTATACGAATAGGCCTTAAGTTGAGGTGTTAATTGTAGTACAAATGAAGAATTGAAATCATAATTTTAAATTTTTTTGGCAATGAAAATGTAAACTCCCCTATGAGTACATCCCTTTGAAGTTTGGGCTAAGCAAATACCAAATTGAACTACCACTGAAATCTCCGAGTCATTCTGAAAATGAATGTTATCTTATGACTGTTGAGTATGACTTCAATAATGTCTCTGTTTTGCAACAATAGAGTTCTATAATAAAGCTTATAACAATTTTAGATTTGCTGCTAGCTCTCTTGCAAGTGTTTGTCTATTAGGGAGCATCGTGAATTGAGCATGAGAGAAATTCTAATGATGTATTTTTCGTAGTATTTGTACTTCTGGGATTTTTATGTATTTATAAATATAATTTAGCAATATTGTATCCTGTTCTTTTATTTGTATAGCAACAATATTTGTTCATTATAATTAAACTACGATAGAGAAAAGTTGTAATTGTTTTTTCAAAATCATACTTGTATGCACGGGCATTTCATATATATATATATATATATATATATATATATTCATCTAAAAGAGAATAAGTTTATGAACCAGTAAAAGTATATTTAGAACTTTTTTGGTAGGAATTCATATTTTTAAGCTAATTGTATTTTCTTCTTTCTAAAATCTTAAGGTATATTCATCATTTTTCTTTATCTTTAATTATTTTTTGTATTTTATATATATATATATATAAAGAGAGAGAAATATTTGAAATGAATATGAACAATTCAAATATTATTTTTTATAGATAATAACCATATTTGTAAAAAAGAAATCAACAACGTTATTGTTTCGTGACATCGTGACAACACCAATTAAAGGATTAAAAAAATCTGAAATGGAAGTATTTGTAGCACTTATATGTAATCCTTTCATCCTTTCTTTTTATTAAAAAAAAATAATCTTTGTACTTGTTAGACTTGTATGAGAACTTTATTTTTTCCATTGCATTTGTTTCTAGAAGTTGTTTCTAGTAATTACTTGAGTAAAAAATGGAGACCAACACCAATTTGAATTGTCATAAGCAAATTACTTGCTCGTGTTCCAAGTCTTCAATAAAACTAATAAAGTGATCATCCTAAATTGAAATAGAAATTCATGTTACGTTAATATACAAAAATAATTAATTAGAGTTCATGAATATTTTCCCTAAATTTTTTAATTAAAAACTTTCCAATGCAGCTGTATATGATCATCCTAAATTGAAATACAAATTTGTGTTATGTTAATTGTCACGCTCCGAACCTATACCCTGGATGTGGCCGGCACTCGAGAACCATCACTAGTCCCCAAGCGAACCCTTGACCTGGCTGAATGCTTAGCGGAAGACTTACTCAAGAAAAATGGAGACTCCAATTACCAAGTTTTAATTCATAATAACTCAAAACAACTTAGCTCAATGAATGTCGGGAAGTAATTAAATAAACATAAGCAAACAACTCAACATCTCAAAATATCACAAGGGAAACAATGAAAGACTCCTCAACTATTACTGTCTATGAAGCCCCTAAATACTACGATAGATGTCGGGACAAGACCCATGACATCCTAACAGCTGAAATATAAATGTGGAACCCTCCGGCATCAAGGAGGCTAACCAAAGCTAACTGTAATGCAAATGGTATCAACAAAGTGCATGTTGATGACCACGAACACCTGTATCTACATAAAAAAAAATGTGCATGTCGAATGACATCAGTACATAGAATGTACGAGCATGTAACGGAAAAACTGAAAGCAATAGATAACTGGACTGACAAGGCTGGAAGAAATACTCACCACAACTCAATGCAAAGCAACAATGATAGATGCAATATTTAAAACATTATAAATAGGAAATAAAACTCAATGAATGTATAAAAATACAATAACATACATTTTACTCTTATTTGGGAGATTCTCTAACCGACAACCATCACTACGAGCTATGTGATGATACAACATCTCGCCCACACTGCCAGAGGTATCCTATACATAATTGGGGTGTAGAACACCTCAACTAAGTGGATCCTCTAAGCTATGCTTAAAAGCAATAAGGAATCATCTAAAAAGTATGATCCTTTTACCAATGTTGGCATACATGGTTTATGAGGATTTCACTACAAAAAAAACAGCATTTAGCGACTGATGAAATCCGTCGCTAATCTATGATTTTCCGTCGCTAAGCCGGATTTGTGACGGATTTTCGACGGATTGTTGGCTGTTGCTATTTCGCTCGTTAGTAATCTCTTAGCGATGAAAAATGAGTTCCGTCGCAAGTTTAGCGACGTATTAGAGACGAATGATATTCGTCGCCATTTGTTAGTGACGGACTAATCCGTCATTATACTTATATAGTTCGTTGCTAATTTCATAATTAATTTCGTCATTTCAAATAAATTCGCGACAAAATTTCTGTCACTAATCCGTCACAAAATATTCTGTTATTTGAGCCAGCATATTTGCCACTAAAATATTTCGTTGCTAATCTGTTGCCAATATTTTTTTATAGCAACGACCAAATCGTCATTAAATTTGTTGCTAATAATTTTCTTGTAAAATAAATTAAATAACAATTACTAAATACCTCTAAAATAACAAACATTCATATAAAATAATATTTAGAGGGTTCAAAATCTATAAATAGCAAAATCTAAATCACATACTTTTGGTGGAAAACATTAAAAGCAATCTGTCAACTATTCTCAAGAGAACCTACATTCATCAACTATTGTTAGCGCACAATTTATACTTTTCAAAAAGACAGACAACATAAAAATAGAAGACTAATCAATGGGAGTAAGCGCTTGATGTACCCGCTCCTTCATAACCGGAAGAAAATGATTAGTAAGGGCAGAAATCATTTTCATATTTCTTGTCGATGTTGATTGAGAAACTGAAGGTTCTACAAATGACGAGGCAAAAAGATTCTGCCCGTAGTAAGTTATTGCTTCAGATTCAAGACCGTATATTCTTCACTCTTTTCTCCCCCGGCAGCTTGATAGTATGCTTCACATTGATCAATATCAGATTGAGAGGTTGTTTTTTTCCGTAATATTTCTTCATATTTTTCCTATAATAAATTAAGATAAAGAGAAAACATTAAAGATTAGGAATAAAATTATAATGGAAGGAATTGGCCTAGAAGGACATTTTACAGTACCAAATCCTCCACTTATCAGAGCAGTGTTAGACAAATTGGCTATACTTAAACTTCCTATATGGCTTACAGAAGTTGATATCAGCAAGAATCTTGATAAAGAAATTCATATCAAGGAACTTCACCTATAATAATAATAAAATCGGTTCAAAAGTTTTTTTAACTTTCTTAAACTACATGTCAAATCAAAACCAGACAAACACATTGATACAGAGGAAGTATTATTAATGATCTGATGATAATAGTTTTTTGTGAATATGATGACAGGCTAAATATGTAGAGATGGTTTTGAGAGAGGGATTTTCACATCCAGGTGTAAATGGAATCATGCTTTGGACAGGATTACATTCTAATGGATGTTACCAAATGTGTTTAACAGATACCAATTTTCATAACCTTCCTGCTGGGGACATAGTTGATAATTTGCTGAAAGAATGGCAAACTGGTGTGGTGCAAGGTGAAACTGATGAACATGGTTCATTTAGCTTTTCTGTTTTTTTAGGTGAGTACAAAATCAATGTCAAATTTGGAAAACATAATAGCTAATTCAACATTCTCACTATGCAGAGGAGATGACACCAAGCACTTAAAGGAAATTACAACAAGAGAAAAAGTGAGATTCATAGATAAAAGAGAACATTAATTTATAGAAAGTGATGCCTTACAATCTGGAGGAATTTATCAGCTTTACTAGACAGAAGGCAAAAAAAAAACACCAGCCCCCATTACAGCTACAACATCAGAGAAGTAAAATAGATGATTTATGCATTCACTATTCTACAACATTATGAAACTCAGGCAGCTACTCATGACATTGATTGGTGTTTACAGCATGGTTACAAGAATATTATATTGGAAGTTTCCTGCTATAATCTTTTGAAAAATGGATCATTAACAGGTGAAAAATGAAAATAGGAATTAATATGTACATGTGAAAGACTTATCATTGAAGTGTCAATTTTTCTGGTAAAAGACTTTCCCGAAGGAAGTATAACTATAAGCACCACTTACAATTATTCACAAACTTGATGTCATGAAAGATTACTACTGTTTCATAGGCTTTATCCGATCATCTTATACCACATTAGGCAGAAGGAGATAATTGCCATACAAGATGTTATCAACAAAGTCATTAAATCATAACATATTAGTTGGTAGGCAAGCTAACAAGGTAATACAATCAATTAACAAATTACTCATAATTTCCTACCGAATTAAGTTGGAATTTATCTCAAAATGGAAGTCTTAAAACCTTACCATAAGCTGGTTAGAAGAATCAAAATCCAATCATACTACTATAAATAACTAGCTATTATACAACTTATGATCAAATTGTCCAACTAAAGAAGGAAAAACAAATATACGCATATCATATGCCATTTATAATCATATACCAATTTTGAACAAATCCATTAATCACTCAAATTATACCATAATTAAGCCATTTTCTAATAATAATCAGCTAGTTACTCCAATTATTTTCCAAAATCAAACATATCAATTAACAAAAAAAATCAATGATTAAATTATGCGTACAAATTATTTCTAATTTGAATAAGGAACAAGTTGATTAACAAAAAGGGATTTAAAGCGGACCATCGCCACAATGAATGAATAGATAGCAATAATCAGTCAAGCATATGAGTAACAAGATAACAGTAAGCAGTCTTAAACAAATAAATTAAACTTTAACAGCAAAGTATATTAACAAGTAAGCGTTAACAGAATGACATTAAAGGGACCTACCTGGATGGATCCTTAGCTTAATTCAAAAAATTTACCGGAGCTTTTAACTTGTTTCTTCGTATTCATAGTTGTTGGCCGGAGCTTTAATGCTCTTGCCGTTATCCTCCTCAAACTCGCGTGGAGTCGTTGTTGCTGGCCGGAAAAGAGAGAAGGCGGAGGCAGCGGCTACTGTTTGTTTGGAACTGCATCGTTATCTTCTCCTGTGTGTCGCCGGCGTTTGCTGATGTTGCTCGCTGGAGCTGGCTGCTGTCGGTGCTCACCATCGCTACTTGTTGCGTGGAGCTGATGTTGCTGTCGTTTTTTGCCGGAGAGAGAGGCAACTGGTGGCACCTTCTCTGTGTTGCTGCTGTTGCCGGACAGAGACCGCCTGGTTGCTCACCGTTTGGAGCTGCTGCCAGCGATGGAGGTTCACTGGTGGTCTTCGCGCGCCTGCCAGAGCTCTCCATTGTTGTTCGTTGCTCGTTCTCCAGGCTGCACTAGCCAGAAAGAAGGACGGAGAGGAGGGCAAAAGGGGTCTGGGCGGCGGATTTGGAGAGGAGATGAGGAGAATGAAAAAAATTAAGGGTTTGGGGTCTTTTGTATAAAATAAGAAAGCAAGGGTCTTAAATCAGGACCATTGATCAAATTCGGATGAGCGGATGAGATTGACTCTTGGAGTTTGATGAATCATGATGGACGGATGAGATTAAATGAGAGTAATTAAAATCTGAAATTGGAGTTTGCAACGGACTTAGTGACGGATTCTAACATCCGTTGCTTTCAAATAAATATATATATTTAGAAAAAATTATATTGACGGATATTTTTGTCACTATATAATATAATTTTTATAAAAATATATTTAATAGTTTAGCAACCTTTTTTTGGTCACTAATTCCGTCGCCCAATATTAATTAAATTTGTCACCACTACTTTGTTACTAAATCCGTAGGGAAAATTAGGCGCCAAATTTTCGCGCTAATATTTAGCGACGGATTAAATATTCCGTTGCAAATCTGTTGCTATATTATAAATCAAAAAATAATTTGTTAATTTTGTAACAAAATGGTTATTCCGTCGCAAATCCGTCGTTATATAGTGACGGAATATTGTTCATCGCTAATATCTGTCGCTAAACGCTGTTTTTTTAGTAGTGTTTTGAGTTGTCTGAACTCATCCCCATATCAGTGCTCAATAGTACTCCCAATGATATATATACTCATGCTCAAATGTATAAAACATAACTCTTTCTCAACTTGAGGTAATTACTCAAAAGATCCTCTTAAGAGAGGTAGTACTCTTGAAAACATTTATGAACTCACAACTCAATTTAAAAATTGATGTTTCCCTCTTTTAAATGTAAAAGTGTTACATCGGAGAATACTTAGTTCCCTAATACTCATTTTGAAATATGAAATACAACTCTTCTCATTCTCATACTCATTTACTCAAGATTCAGTTCAATACTATAGATGATTTCAAAGGAATTCTCAAATTTGACTCAAAAGGACCTCTTAAACTTTCATCTTAACTTTACTTTAATTTGAAATGTAAATTTAGAGATGTGATTAGGATATGTAGGATCTCTCAAGGATTAATTAAGACTCTAAGAGTTAATATCAAGAAGAGAGTGAAGACATGATTTGAAAGAACACATACGAGAAGAAAAACAGAGAAGAAATGGTCTTGACGACCCTGGCGCAAAGCTCCAGGCTTCCAATTACTGAAGGGAATTTTAGGCGCAGGGGGCCAGACCTTAACCTGCAGCGCCCAAGTCCTGGCGCTTTAAGGGCACAATGCCCCCACCCCGAAACCTAGATTTTTGATGAATTTTCTTGCTCAATCTCGGGGTCGTAACTCATCTAGAATCGATTAGTTTCTTCATAACTCTCTTTGATTGACAACCCAACACAAAATCATCAAAATTCCACCAAAAATCTATCAAGAAAACCACTCATTCGCAAGACCCTCACCTCAAGAACTCAAAAACATCTATTGTTAAAGAATAGAAGCTAAAACTCAAGAGCTTCTCAAGAATCTCAATACAAATGATTTCAAGAACGGATTTACGAATGAAATTTCATTATTGGTGTGAGGGAGAATAAACCCAACACTATGAGAAACTTACATACCTGGAAAGAACACTTTTTCTTGGCGAAATTCTTCAATTCTTGGAAGAACACTTGAAAACCCTATTTTCCTCTTCTTGAAACTTAGCCCTTAAAGTCTAAGAGTTTAGGAATGTGAAACAATGACTTATTCTAATTAGACCCCTTAACTTGGGTGGGTAAAATGTGGGTTGGCCTATAGGGGTAAGGAAAAGACCAAAATACTCTTTCCTTAAATGGATGGAAAGCCTTAACTAGAGAGGCTCTACTCAAACGGGCATAACTTCTTACTTCTAGCTCGAAATTTAGCAAACTCGGCGGCATTGGAAATAGGACCAGAAAACCTTTGATTTGATAGCTCATGGACTCTCTAATTCTTTCTTTGTAAAAAGTTATGGTTGTTTGAAGTTGACCCAAAACTAAAAATTGATCGAAGTTCGAGGTGTTAAAATATCTCCCCTTGGAAACATTCATCCTCGAATGAGATCACACTAAGAAGAACAGGGTAGGAAGCATCTAACAACCCTAACCCAACCACACAACATGCAATTAATATAACTTAGCATATCAACTTGAAAAAGTACTTTGCAATGAGTTAGTACCGTGGTCTGGAATTTCTTCGGAAGGAAAGAGATGAGGGTATCTATTCTTCATATCCTCCTCGGCCTCCCAAGTACCTTCCTTAACAAATTGATTCCTCCATAAGACCTTCACCGATGCAACCTCCTTAGTTCACAACATGCGAACCTAACTATCAAGAATCTGAACGGGCATCTCCTCATAAGATAGGTTGTCTTTAATACCAATATTTTTGGTAAGTATAATAAGTGAAGGTTCGCACATACACTTCTTCAACATAGAAATGTGACATACCGGATGGATTACTGCTATCTGTGACGGTAGCTCCAACTCATAAGCTACATTGCCAATTCTCTTGGATATCCGGTAAGAACCAATGTACCGGAAACTGAGTTTCCCCTTCTTACCAAATCTCATAACACCCTTCATTGGTGAAATCTTCAAGTAGACCCAATCATCAACTTCAAATTCTAAGTCTCTCCTCCTAACATCTGTATAAGATTTCTGACGACTCTGCGCGGTTTTTAGCCCTTCTTGAATAATCTTCACTTTTTCCATGGCTTGATGAACCAAGTTTGGCCCCATCAACTCAACTTCACCAACCACAAACCAACCAATAGTCGATCTACATCTTCACCCATAAAGAGCCTCATAATGAGCCATTTGGATACTAGAGTGATAGTTATTATTGTAAGCAAACTTTATGAGAGGCAAGTGGTCATCCCAATTTCCTTTAAAGTCTATAACACATGCCCTCAACATATTTTATAAGGTCTAGATTGTTCTCTCTACTTGACCATCAGTCTTAGGATGAAAAATAGTGCTTAGATTTACCTACGAACCCAAACCTTTCTGGAAAGACTTCCAAAGCTCAGCAGTGAATTGTGCACCTCTATCTGAAATGATAGACACAAGAACTCTATGAAGTCGTACTATCTCTTGAATATATAATCTGCCATAATCTTCTGTTGAATTAGTAGTCTTTACCGGTAAGAAATGGGTTGATTTAGTCATCCGATCTATAATCACCCAAATTGAATCATGTTGCATGTGAGATAGTGGCAAGCCAGTAATGAAATCCATATTAATCATCTTCCACCTCTATTCCAGAATAGCCACATTCTGAGCCACACCACCAGACCTCTGGTGCTCTACCTTGACTTGTTGGCAATTCGAGCACTTTGTAACGAAATCTGCAATTCACCTCTTAATGCTACTCTACCAATAGACTTCTCGAAAGTCACGGTACATCTTTGTGGAACCGGGATGGATTGAGTATCTGGAACCATGGGCTTCTTCCATGATCCCCTCTTGGAGCTCATCCACCTTTAGCACACACAATCTACCTTGATATATCAACACACCATCTCCCTCTTGTTCAAAATCCATCACCTTATGCTTATGAACATTTGTCTTTAGTTCAAGCAAAACAAGGTCTTAGTCTTGTTTCTCCTTCACTTCAGACACTAGTGACAATTCAGCCCCATTCATCACCACAACTCCACCTTCACTGGAATTCAATAAGCAGACTCCTAAACGGGCAAGTCTATGAACTTTCTTAGCCAATTCTTTCTTGCCTTTCTCAACATGGGCAGTACTTTCCATAAACAACCTTCTCAAAGCATCAACAACAACATTAGCCTTACCTGGGTGATGGAGGATACGCATGTCGTAATCCTTGAGCAACTATAACCACCTTCTCTGTCTGAGATTAAGCTCTTTCTGACTAAATACATACTGAAGACTCTTGTGATCAGTGAACACATCTACATGAACACCATAGAGATAATGACACTATTTTTCAAAGCAAATACTACTGCTGCCAACTCGAGACCATAAGTCAGGTAATTCTTTTTGTGAATCTAGAGCTGTCTAGAGGCATAGGCTATAACCTTACCATTCTGCATCAATACACAACCAAGTCCAACCTTGAACGCATCACAATTAACAACAAAGCCTTTTGTACCTTCTAGTAGGGTCAATAATAGGGCAGTAGTCAACCGAGTTTTAAATTCCTGAAAGCTTTTCTCACAACCTTCAAACCATTGAAACTTAATTTTTTTCTAATTCAACTTCGTCAACGTAGATGAAATAAATGAGAACCCCTCAACGAACCTTCGACAGTAACCAGCCAATCCTAAGAAACTCCTTATATCAATTGGAGATGTGGGTTTGGGCCAGTTCTGCACTGCTTCAATCTTCTTAGTGTCAACTCGAATCCCTTATTTAGATACAATGTGGGCTAAGAATGCCACTGGCTCAAGACAAAACTCACACTTACAAAATTTAGCATACAACTCTCTATCTATTAGTGTTTGAAGAACTATTCTGAGATAGCTAGCATGATCCTCCTCACTCATTGAATAAATTAGTATATCATCAATGAATACGATAACAAACATGTCGATACATGGCTTAAACACTTTGTTCATAAGATCCATGAACGTTGTAGATGCATTAGTCAAGCCAAAAGACATAACAAGAAACACATAATGACCATAATGGGTCCTGAATGCTATTTTTAGGATGTTACTTTCCCTTACTCTCAACTGATGATAGCCATATCTAAAGTATATCTTAGAAAAGCAAGTGGAACCCTGAAGTTGGTCAAAAAGGTCATCAATTCTCGAAAGGGGATACTTATTCTTTATGGTGCTGGTAATCAATATACATTTTAAGGAACCATCTTTCTTTCTAAAAAAATAAGACCAGATCACCTCAAGGTGAGACACTAGGTTGAATGAGACCTTTATCAAAAAGATCCTTCAACTACTCTTTTAACTTGGCTGGATCCATTCTATATGGCGGAATGGACATAGGTCGAGTATCAAGAAGAATGTCTATGCCAAAGTCAATTTATCTCTCTGGAGGGACTTCGGGAAGATCATCACCTTTAGAAACTTATTCACAACTGGAACTGACTCAATAGGTGGTGTCTCACTAGAGTAGTCATTAACTCGAACTAAGTGATAGATGCACCCCTTGGAAACTAACTTTCTGGCCTTAAGGTATGAGATGAAATGACCCTTAAGTACTGCTGAACTACTTCTCCACTCTAAAACTTGCTCATTATGAAACTGAAACTTGACTACTCGAGTTCTACAATCAACTGAGGCATAACAAGCATGAGGCCAGTCCATACCTAGAATAACATCAAAGTCCACCATGTCTAGCTCATCTAAGTCAGCCATGATGTCCTTATGATTGACAGAGATGGTACAATCACGATAAACTATTTCTACTAGAATAGGCTCACCAACAGGTGTGGAAACACTGAAGGGCTCAAAAAGTTGTCCGGGAAGAATATCGAACCTCATAGCTACATGAGGAGTCATAAAAGATAGACTCGCACCTAGATGAAGTAATGCATATACATCAAAGGTAAAGATTTTGATCATACCAGTGACAACATCTGGTGAGTTCTCCTGCTCTTGGCGACTGGTTATAGCATACAGACGGTTGGCACCTCCGTCTGTCCCTGAAGTAGCTCCACTCGTAACAGCTCTATCTACCGGAGTCGCTGAAGAAGATTGGGCTCTGTTGCCCTCATTACCATTACCCTTCCTATTCTTAGGGCAATCTCTCATGAAGTGACCTGTCTAACCACACTTGAAACAACCAGTGTCGCCATAACGACACACTCATAGGTGGTTTCTACGACACTTAGCACATGTAGGGGTCCAATTAGCCCCTTGTGCCACACTACCCTGAGACTGAGTAGGTCAAGCTTTGGGTTCTGAGAGTTCTGGTTCCTGAAATCACCTCTGTTCTTTGGTACAGGTGCACTAGCTGATGATGGAGCAGGTCCAGGTGACCTTTATTGAAAAAATGATCGGTTCACATTTTCGGTCTTCTGTTGTCTGGATTCATGACCTATTGTCTTAGCCCTCTTATTGTATAACTCTTCTCTATCTTAAGCTTATCTTCCTCAACTTGGTGCAAATGGGTCATAAGCCTGGCTATGTCCATGTCCCCTATCAACATAGCCGCCTTACCTTCCTTACTTGACAAGCAGGATATCCCAAACACGAACAAGCTCATCATGCTTCTCATATCAACTACCATCACCGGAGCATAACGGGACAATTAGGTGAACTTGAGGTTGTACTCATGCACACTCATGGACTCCTATTTCAGATTCAAAAATTCCCTCACCTTTGCTTCCTTTAGCTCACGGGGAAAGAAGCGCCCTACGAAGACACTTTCAAAAATAGACCAACTCACCAGTGATGCCCCTTCAACCTTGATCTTCTTCCATTGGTTTTACCAAATCCTAGCAACACGCTTGAGTTGGTGTGTAGCTAACTCCACACGCTCAACATCAACAACACGCATAACCTCAAACACCTTCTGCAGTTCCTCTACAAAGTTCTCCGGATCCTCAGTGACATTTGACCCTGTGAATTTCGAGGGATTCATCCTCAAGAACTCACGAATCCTGGATGTATCAGCCATATCCTGACGAACCACTCTTTGTTGCCCAGCTTGATTTGCCACAACTTGACTCAATATTCGAATAGCATCCCGAAACTCAGCATTAGTGATTTCTCCCTGGGGTTGCACTTTTGGTGCATTAGGAACCCCTTGATCTTATGGATTAACATTCCTCCCAGCAAGACGTCCTCGAACAACTCTTCGTGGAGGCATGATCTAAAAAAATTATGTGCAAGCACGAATTAGAAGAAAACTTTCATAGAGTTGAACTCTAACACACGAAAAAGAGTAAGAAGAAGTGAAATGTTTTACTAAATGTTGTAGCTTCCTAAATATAGATGTACCGTGTTTCACACCGATAACAAGAACTCTACAAATACGGCTTCATTGACACATAGGACTCTTGAACTCTGTGCTCTGATACCAAGTTTGTCACACCCTGAGCCTACACCCTGGACGTGACCGACACTTGAGAATCATCGTTGGTCCATAAGCGAACCCTTGGCCTAGCTGACTACTTAGCAGAAGACTTACTCAAGCAAAATGGAGACTCCAATTACCAAGCTTTAATTCATAATAACTCAAAACAACTTAGCTCAATGAATATCTCGAAGTAATTAAATAAACATAAGCATACAACTCAACGTCTCAAAACATCACAAGGGAAATAGTGAAAGACTTCTCAACTACTACTTTCTATGAAGCCCCTAAATACTACGATAGATGTCGAGACAAGACCCACGACATCCTAACAAAGATGAAATATGAATGTGGAACCCTCCGAAATCAATGAGGCTCACCAAAGCTAACTGGAATGCAAATGGTATAAATGAAGCGCCTATTGATGACCATGAACACATGTATCTGCAGCATAAAAAGATTTAGGTTGAATGGCATCAGTACATTGAATGCACGAGCATGTAAGGAGAAAACTGAAAGAAATAGATAACTGGACTAAGAAGGCTTGAAGAAATACTCACCTCAACTCAACTCAATGCAAAGCAACAATGATAGTTGCAATATTTAAGACATTATAAAACTGGAAGTAAAACTCAATGAATGTATGAAAATACAATAACATACTCTTTACTCTTATTTGTGAGATTCTGTAACCTAAAACCATCACTATGAGCTACGTGATAATACAATGTCTTGCCCACGCTGCTAGAACTGTCATATACCTTGTTGGGGTATAGAACACCTCAACTAATTGGATCCACTAAGCTATGCTTAAAATCAATAAGGAATCATATAAAAAGTATGATTCTTTTACCCATGTTGGCATACATGGTTTCTGAGGATTTTGGGTTGTCTAAACTCATCCCCATATCGGTGCTCAATACTACTCCCAATGATATATATACTCATGCTCAAATGTACAAAACACAACTCTTTATCAACTTGAGGTCATTGCTCAAAACATCCTCTTAAAAGAGGTAGTACTCTGAAAACATTTCTAAATTTATAACTCAATTTAGAAATTGATGTTTCCCTCTTTTAAATGTGAAAGTGTTACATTGGGGAATACTTAGTTCTCTTATACTCATTTCGAAATATAAATTTGACTCGAAAGGACCTTCTGTACTTTCCTCTTAAATTTACTTTATTTTGAAATGTAAATTTAGAGATGTGATTAGGATATGTAGGATCTTTTGAGGATTAATGAAGACTATAATATTTAATATCAAGAAGAAGAGAGAAAATACACGATTTTGAAGAACACATACGGGACGAAGAATAAAGAGGAAATGGGCCTGACGACCCTGGTGCAAAGCTGGAGCAAGGCGACAGGCCTCCAATTACTGAGGAGACTTTTGGGCGCACGGTAGGCACAGGTTTCCAACCCTCAACCTGCAGCACCCAGGTCCTGGCGCTTTTAAGGCGCGATGCCCCACCCCGAATCCCTGATTTTTGATGAATTTTCCTACTCAATCTCGTGTCCTAACTCATCTAGAATCGATTAGTTTCTTCCAAACTCTCTTTGTTTTACAACCCAATACAAAATCATTGAAATTCCACTCAAAATCTATCAAGAAATACCACTCATTCGTAAGACCCTCACCTCAAGAACTCAAAAACCTCCATTATTAAAGAATAGAAGCTAAAACTCAAAAACTTCTCAAGAATCTCAATACAAACGATTTCAAGAATGAATTCACGAATGAAATTTCATGATAGGCAAAAGGGTGAACAAACCCAACACTATGATAAGCTTACATACCTCAAAAGAACACTTTTTCTTGGCGAAATTCTTCAATTCTTGGAAGAACGCTTGAGAATCCTCTTTTCCTCTTCTTGAAACTTAGCCCTAAAAGTCTAAGCATTTAGGAATGTGAAAAAAATTACTTAGTATAAATAGAAACCCTTAACTTGGGTGGGTAAAAGTAGGTAGGCCTATAGGGGTAGGGAAATGACCAAAATACCCTTTCCTTAAACTGATGGAAAGCCTTAACTAGAGAGACTTCACTCAAACAGGCATAACTTCTTACTCCTAGCTCGAAATTTAGCAAACTTGACGGCGTTGGAAAGAGGACTCGGAGACCTTCGATTTGATAGCTCATGGACCCTCTAATTCATTTTGTACTAAAATTTATGGTCGTTTGTGTGAACACCTAATTTTTGACGTGTTTAATTTACTCCTACAATATATAGTAAGGTCTTTTCTTATAATTTTGTTTTATATTTTGTATTTTTGTTTGTTTGTATTATTTTTTCTTTATTGGCTCAAATGACCTAGTTTTGATTGAATTGGGTTGATTTTGACCCAATTCTGATTACCCAATCAATTTTAGACCCGGTCCATTAGCAATGGTCAAGACTGAATCTCAATCATTCATAACATTTTGATCCAAACGCTCTTATATGACCCTACCAAAAATACAAAAGACTCCAAAAATCAAATTTTTGGCCCTATTTTGAGTTTATTTTCTTCTTGCTTTTTCTTCCCACCATCGCTGCCATCGCCGTCAGCTGGCCACTGCCACTGCCGCTGGCGGCCACCACCCTATTGCCGAAAAATTTCTCCAAAATTTTATCGTTTCTTCCTTTCACCCTCGTCTATATAAATCCACAAACCATTCATCTTTATCCGTAGCCAAATTTCATATATCTAAGAAAAAACGAACACAAATCATTACTTTTTATTAGATTTATGAAGTTTCGATCATCCCCATCATATACCCTTTACATAAATGTGTAAAGTTCTTCAAGGACTATCTTTTGATATAAATTTTATGTCAAAATTCCGTCGAAAAATTTCCGGTGAAGTTTTCCGGCGACCTCCGTTCACCCAAAATTCTATGTTAATCTTTTTCCCTCTCTTCCTCTATTCGAATCCCCCACTCTCATAACATTTTTTTTAACCATATAAGTCATTTTGGTGCTGGATTTTGTATTATTTTGTTAGTGTTCTTTAAGTTTTATCATGTTGATGTTTTTGCTTGAAGTTTATTTTAAATTTTATTTTTATCTTCTTCCTTATATGTTGTGTTTGATCTTCAAGATAGGTTAGATGTGTGATTTTTTTTGTTAGTGGGATGGTTCTTCTTTTGATTTTTGGGTCTTGATGTAATGGGTCTACATTTTGGACCTATTTTAAAATTTTCCGATGGCCCATTTAGCTATTATTCTATTAATGAATAAAAGAAATGGACTATCTAAAAGGGGAATGCAGTCTTTTTTAAATTAATTTTCTCTTTGAAAAAGAAAAAGAAAAGAGAAAAGAAGAAATTTCATTGGCCATATTGGGTGGCACATTGAGAAGGTAAAGAGTCAGTGCATTGACTCTTAAATTTTCAAGAAGAGTGTTGTTTAATATTCTACACATATTTAAACCCCATTCTTCTTTCATTTCAAAAGAAAGGAAGAACAAGACAAAAAAGGCACATAAAAAAGAAGAAGAAAAATTAGAAAAAAGAGGGAGTACCAAAGTCTTCTAAAAGTAAAGTGAAAAAAAAGAAATATTCTAGAATAGAAAGAAAAACAATCATCTTTTGTGAAATTGTTGGTTCAACTAGTATTGCATTCACCATTTGCTTGTCATCACCTTTAGGAATTTTCTTGTGCATTTCACAATGTAATTTTAAATTAATGTATCATGTTCTTTTTATATTTTGATTAAGTTGTTTGTTTTAAGTTTGTTTGATTTAGCCAAGTCTATTGTGATTCTTATATGATTATGTTTTATTATTAGGTACATATATGTTTATTATTAATGAGGTGCTTAGTTTAATTTTATGTTATTATGGATTTGATACATAAACTCATGTTTTCCCTAAAAAAAAAAATCAAAGTTTTTTTGTTGTATTTTAGTTTCTGATTTTCTAAGAAAAAAATTGGCTGCTTTTTTGCGAAAAACATAAACTGGTCATTCTTGCAAAAAAATATGAATCTGGTCATTTTGTAAATACTTTTAAAAAATAATAATATATTTTTTCTCTTAAATCAATATATGGAATTGGTTATTGAAACAAAAGTGCAAATTTGATTGTATTTTGGTTAGTAATTTAATTATTAAACAAATTGACTATTTTTGTAAAAAAAATAAAATTCAAAAGAGAGCAATGTGATCATTTTATGTAAAACTGAAATTTTTTACTAGAATGATCATTTCTGAAATTGAATCAATATTTGAAAAAAAAAGTCTTTTAATTAAGGAAATCTTTTTTTTCTCTTTTGTTGTTATTGTCAAATAGTGATACTTTAAAAAAAATTAGTTAGCATTTTGCAAAAAAATAAATCATTTTCATGTCTATATGCTGCAACAAGTTCATTTATTCATTAATTTTTTTTTATCATTATTAAATAAAATTTGAGTCATTAATTATTAGTTTTCATATTTAGATAATTAAACTTTTTAATAGTTATCTTATATATATTTTAAATTATTAAATGGTTAATTTTAAGTAATTTTTTAATATTTAAATTTAATATTTTAATTTCGAATTTAAAATAATTAGAAATAGTTGATTTTATTTTTAAAAAATAATATTTTAAAAATAAAATAGTAATTTATTATTTAATCCTATTACATGCAATAAATATTTTTAAAAATCTTGTTTTTGTGGTGCTGACATGTAGGCGCTATCGCCTCTCATATTATATATATATAACATTCTTCTTTTTATTATCGATTGCATTTATAAAAAAATTAAAAAATTCCTAATTATTTATTTTGAAATAAATAAAAAAAATTAAAATAATTAAATAAATGTAAATAATAAATATGAAGTTAACTATTTTAAAATAAAAAGAATAGAAAAAAATATTTCTAATCCTAAAAAAATATGTTTACTTATTTTTTAAAATAAAAATTTTAAATTGAAAATAACTAACAAACACAAATTAAAACTATTTATAAAAGTAAAATTTTAAGATTGAAATTTTTATGGTGCTGACATGTGACACTTTTTCTTATTCGATTAGATATAGATAGAATTACATTCATGTATATTAACATAATTTTAAAAAACTATAATAACATTGACAACCTTAATTAATAGTTGTTTTTATGATGATATATTTTTCGAAAAAAGGGCCTAAAATACCCTCAAACTATTAGAATTGGTACAAAACTATCATTCATCCAACTATTAGCTCCCAAATACCATTGACATCCACCTTTGAGTCCAATATTGACCATTTTTTAACAATCACTTATTTAAATAATTTTAATTAATTCCTTATATACGTGGTGATATTCTATTGGTCACATTTTAAATAATTTGAATTAATACCCTCCTGTAATGACCTGTTCCCGTCGTTACAGAAAAGCCATCGCGGAAAGAATTTGGATCAGAAAACTTTTTCGTAGTAACTTGAGAATTCCTACCCTAGTCCAAATTTGGACGAAATCGAAGTCAGTAAGGTCTAGGGAGATCTGGTAATGAATGAGATATCTAATTATGAATTTGACCACACGAGTAGATAGCTAAGACGTTAAGGAGCCCATACGACTTTACGAAATCGAATTCGGGCGAGTAGAACTCCCGAAATTGATCTTAGCGTGAACAGGTAGTTTCTAAGTGTCATGGGTTGAAGGTGTATTGTGAAATGGAGGTTTGCAACTCTAAATTCGACTCTCTGTTTCCGTGCAAGCCGCTAGGGCGGGATTATTTCCTCCAGGACGGGGCCGTTAGGGTGGGATGGGGGCCGCCATAGTGGGCCAGTCGCGACTTATGTCGAAAATAATAAACCCCAAAGATGTTATTTTCTGCAAGTTTCATTCTTGAGAGCTATGAGACGACCCCAGGTGATTTCTTGACAGTTTTCCACGACTTTTGGTGCTAAAGGTAAGGATTTTCTCCCCTAATCCGTTTTTCGATATTCTTGATTATATGCTTTTAGGGAGGGTCTTTGAACTGAATGGGATGGTGGGAAAAAACCCTAGCTGCACCTTAGGATCATAAGTTGGGTCATGGGTTTGGGTTTGTCAGAATCCGGGTAAATTAGACCTTAATTATTGATCCTCGTATTGAATTGACTGTTTGTAGACCTAGAACAAGTGGAAAGAATTCGGAAAGGGAAGAATCAAGTTTCTTAGGAGGATTCAAGCTTGTTTTTGAGGTAGGTGATGGTTTGATTTCATGTTTTGTGTGATGTATGTTAGCAATTGCTTCATTGTAATGCATATATGTATGCGAATGTTGCACTATTGATCACACGTAATGCAAATGAGTATGAATGAATGATTGTATACCATGAATCAACACTTGATTGTATGATTTTGAGAATGTACATTGTTATTGTGACTTGTTGAATGGATCTGGTGTTACGTTCCAACACACTAACTGGGATCGGATGTCACATACCGACATACATAGTGGAACGAGTGTCACATTCTGACACACTAATTGGGATCGGGTACCACGTTTCTGTGCACTAATAGTATGTGTATGAGTTCCATGAGAGGACCATTGAATTGTCATAATTACTTGTTAAATATAATGTGGAATTGTAAGTTGTTCATGATTGATAATCAATATATGTGTTATATTTTGTGCATGTCATGTTTACTATGTAGTGGCTGCTTATGTATGTTCGCTTACTGGAATAGCCGTTTGATCCTACCAATACACTGTGATTGTGTACTGATACTGCACTTGCTCTTTCTTTGTTGAGTACAGGGCAACTTGAGGTGGCTATTGACATACCTCATTTAGGAGATCACTGATCGAGATCGAATTCAAGTGTAAGCCAATTCTTCCAGGTAGCCATGAGTTCTCCTTTGTTCAGTCCCTCTTGCTCGGACCTAGATTAGTACTTTAGATGTTCAGTTGTTTAGATTTCGGGGTTGTACCCCGTTCTCCTTAGACTTATGGTTTGTTAGAGTTTGGTACACTGACTTTTAGTTTCTAGGAATATTTCCGCAATGTTTTGATAGTCGTTGTTAGACTTTTGATGTTTATGGGAACTCTACTTTATTTCTACATTTAAATATGCTTTTTGTATCTTTAACTGTGTAGTTCTTGAGTTAGCTAATTAGTATTAATGGTTCTCCCACCGGAGGGTTAGTGTGGGTTACAATCACGATGGTCTGGGCCGTGACATAGTTGGTATCAGAGCCCTATGTTCGTGATCTCGGGGGTACCAAAATGAGTCTAGTAGAGTCTTGCAGAACGGTATGGAGACGTCTGTACTTTTTTCGAGAGGCTATAGGACTTTAGGAAATTTCTCTGTTTTCTCTTGTCTCCTTTCATGCTATAACTTGATTCCAATTGGTATCTGGCAATCCGAATTGGTTTCTAATCTTCTTCACTCTTCTATCTACAGATGGTTAACACTAGGTTCAACAGTGTCAGGCCCGCAACTCCCGTCAATAAGCCAAATTAGGAATTCGCAGCTAGAGGTTGCGGTCGAGGCAGGGGTAAAGAGAGAGCAAGGGGCAGGGGGAGGGGCAGAGGAAGGGTAGCACCTGCTAAGGGTGGAGATTCGGTTGAGAATGCTCGCAGAAATGAGAATTTTCCTATGCATCATGAAGAGATAGAGAAAAATATTGAGGTTGAGAATGATGAGGATGTTGGACAAGAGGAAGAGGTGCAGGCTGAGACTACATGCATTCCTCCCTTAGACCCAGTGTTAGCTCAACATATTATGTCTTTCTAGAAAGGATTGGTTGGTCCTGGAGTTCTTCCTGCAGTTTAAGCAACCCAAACTCCCACCAACCCCCTATTGATATTACTGTCCCCAAGGTAGGTGGAATTGCATGTACTAATGTCTTCTTCCGTCCTTTGTTGGGTCCTGTTATGCTAGTAATGAACACGAAATATTGACCAAGTTCCTGAAAGTGAAGCATCCGGTATTCCATGGTTCTGAGAGTTACGATGCCTATGAGTTCATCTTAGATTGTTATGACAGACTGCATAAGTTGGGTATTGTCATCAGCATGGAGTAAAGTTTGTGACTTTTCAGCTTCAAGGTGAGTCTAAGCAGTGGTGGGGAGCTTATGTGGAATGCAGATCGCCAGCTTTACCCCCACTCACTTGGACCCAGTCTCATGCTCTGTTCTTGGAGAAGTATGTACCCTGGACCTTGAGAGATCGTAAGAAGGATGAGTTCATGTCTTTAGAGCAGGGTGGCATTTTTGTAGCTGCTTATGAGGCTAAGTTCTATGTTTGTTCTAGATATGCTACGCAATTAGTGATTACTGAGGAAGAAAGGATATGTCTATTCGTCAAAGAACTGAATTCTGAGTTACAGGTATTGTCTGTGCACATGACTTCTGCAGGAAAAGGTTTTAATAAGGTAACGGGTTTTGTGAAGAATGTAGAAGGAGTGAGGCGCGATGGGCAGGCTAAGGCGCTGGCTAAGAAAGCTAAGAGCATAGGTAACTTTTAGGGTTCCTACTCCAGAAGTTCAGGGAAGCCGACACTTGTAGCCTGTCCAATACAGTCCGATATGCCCACTTCTACAAGTAATTACTCAGGAACTCCACCTCAGAATTTGATTCAGGATATCTAGGGAGCCGCACCTTCGGGAAGCAGGCTATTTTTTTATCACACTTATTATAATTGTGGAGAACCTAGGCATATGATGAGAGATTGTCCCCACCCATGCATGTTGGACCCCGCGCAACAGAAGACTAGAGTAGTGGTACCCGCGGGATATGGTACTAATGGTTGAGGACGTCCACAAGGTGGGTGAGGAGGAAATCAGCGAGGCCGTAGAGGTCGGGGAAATGATAACGCAGGCAGAGGTACGACGCAACCAGGAAGGGAAGTTGCCCGTCAAGATGACACGACTCAGTGTTACACCTTTCCAGGCAAGAGTAAGGCAGAGTCTTATGACACAGTGATCACATGTACCATTCTTGTCTGTGACCGGATGACTAATGTGTTAGTTGATCCGGGTTCTACTTATTTTTATGTGTCCGTTCAGTTTGCCTTGGGGTTTTGATATGATTTGTGATATACTTGATACCCACATCCATGTTTCTACCCCAGTTGGAGAGTTTGTCATAGTCACCCATGTTTATCGTGCTTGTTCTGTTATGTTTATAGGTTTCCAAACTTAGGTTGATTTGGTTATATTGGATATGACAGACTTTGATATAATCTTAGGCATGACTTGGTTGTCCCCCTATTATGTTGTGCTTAATTGTAATACTAAGTCTGTGACTCTAGGGATTCTGGGTAGGGAAAAGTTAGAGTGGGAAGGGGTGTACAAGCCTAAGCCTGCTAAGATCATACCCTCCATTCGGGATAGGAAACTGGTGGGGCAGGGATGTTTGGCATATTTGGCTCATATTCAGGATGTTGAGGTTGAGTCTCCCTTTATTGAGTCTATTCATGTGGTGTCAAAATTTAGAGAAGTGTTTCCTACCCATTTGCCTGGTATGCCTCTGGATAGAGATATAGATTTCTGCATTGATTTGGAACCTAGTACCCGCCCCATCTGCATCCCTCCTTATCGCATGGCTCCGGCGGGGTTAAGAGAGCTTAAGGCTCAAATTTAGGAACTTCTTAATAAAGGTTTCATTCGTCCTAGTGCTTCTCTGTGGGGTGCCCCTGTCTTATTTGTTAAGAAAAAAAATGGTAGTATGAGGATGTGCATAGACTACCGGCAATTGAATAAAGTCACCATTCGAAACAAGTACACATTGCCTCGAATAGATGATCTGTTTGACTAGTTGCAGGGTGCATCAGTTTTCTCTAAGATTGATCTAAGATCTAGTTACCATCAGTTAAAAAATTAGGCCTGAGGATATACCAAAAACGACATTTAAGACCCGTTATGGGCACTATGACTTTCTAGTTATGCCGTTTGGGTTGACAAATGCGCCTGCAACTTTATGAGTTTGATGAATGGTGTGTTCAAACCCTTTCTTGATTCGTTTGCGATAGCATTTATTGATGACATTTTGGTCTATTCGAAAAGTGAGGAAGAGCATGCCAACCATCTTTGTATTGTTCTCGGTTTTCTTGGGAAACAAAAGTTGTATGCGAAATTTTGTAAGTATGAATTTTGGTTGACTTCGGTTGTCTTTTTGGGGAATGTAGTTTCAAGGGAAGGGGTAATGGTAGATCTCCAAAATATTGAAGCGGTTAAGAATTGGGTTCGGCCTAGCTCTGTGATTGAAGTTAGGAGTTTTGTGGGGCTCGCTACCTACTATCGTCAATTTGTGAAGAATTTTGCTTCTATTGCCACGCATCTGACAAGGTTGACCAAATAGGAGGTGCCGTTCGAATGGACCGAAAAATGTGATGAGAGCTTTCAAAAGCTAAATGCTCTTTTGACCACAACACCTATTCTAGCACTACCGGTGAAAGGTCAAGATTTTATTGTTTATTGTGATGCTTCCCATTCGGGTTTAGGTGTTGTGTTAATGCAGGATAAGAATGATATAGCTTATGCATCGCGGCAGTTGAAAGTGTATGAGAGGAATTACTCAACACATGATTTATAGTTGGCAGCGGTGGTGTTTGCTTTTAAGATCTGGCGGCGTTACCTCTATGGTACCAAATGTGAGGTGTTTACTGATCATCGTAGTCTACAACATGTATTCACTCAAAAGGATCTTAATTTGAGACAGCGAATGTGGATGGAGTTACTCAAGGATTATGATGTGACCATCCAGTATCATCCGGGTAAGGCTAATGTAGTGGGAGACGCGCTAAGTCGGAAGGCGGTGAGTATGGGTAGTCTAGCTTGCTTGAGTTTATCCAAGCGACCTTTGGCTAAGGAAATTCAAACCCTAGAACCAAAGTTCATGTAGTTGGGCTTCTCTGAGAAAGGTGGGGTGTTAGCTAGCATTGCGGTAAGGCCCATGTTCATTGAGGAGATCAAGGCCAAACATTTTGAGGACAAGAATTTGAATGAGCTTAGAAAGAAGAAGGTATCTGGTAAGGCACAAGATGTAACTTTAGATGCAGGGGGTGTGCTCAATTTTAAAGGAAGGATTTGTGTCCTTCAAGTAGATGACTTGATTCAGAAATTGTTGATAAAATCTCATGGTTTGCGGTATTCTATTCATCCGCGTGTGACCAAGATGTATCAAGACTTGAAGCGACTATATCGGTGGCCGGGCATGAAGAGAGATATAGTGAAGTTTGTGGCTAAGTGTCAAAATTGCCAACAAGTAAAATTGAGGATCAAAGGCCGGCAGGTTTGCTTTCAGAGAATGCCATTTCCGGAATGGAAGTGGGAAATAATAGCTATGGATTTTGTGGTTGGTCTTCCCAAGACTTTGGGCAAGTTTGATTCTATTTGGGTAGTGGTTGACAGATTGACTAAGTCAGCCCATTTTAGTCCAGTCAGAATAGATTATAATGCGCAACAATTGGTTAAGGTATATGTAAAAGAGATAGTATGGTTGCACAGGGTGCCCCTTTCTATCATCTCAGACCATGATACACAGTTCACATCCAAGGTTTGGAGGAAATTACATGATGAATTGGGAACACAACTCACTTTTAGTACAACTTTCCATCCGCAAATGGACGGGCAGTTGGAGAGGACTATCCAAGTATTAGAAGACATGTTGAGGGCATATGTGATTGACTTTGGAGGACATTGGGATATGTTCCTACCTTTGTGTGAGTTCTCCTATAATAACAGTTACAACTCTAACATTAATATGGAACCATTTGAAGCACTGTATGGAAGGGGATGTAGATCACCCATATGATGGTTTAAGGCTGGAGATGTGAAGGGGAGGGGGGGTGATTTAGTGAAGGATGTTCAAGATAAAGTGAGAAGCATCCAAGTTAAGCTTTTAGCAGCCCAGAGTAGACAGAAAAAATATGCAGGCCATAAGGTAAGAGGCATGACATTCAGACTGGTGAGAAAGTTCTTCTTAAGGTGTCACCTATGAAAGGGGTGATTAGATTTGGCAAGAAGGGCAAGCTTAGTCCTCGATACATTGGACCATTTGAAATTTTTGACTGTGTAGGACCGGTAGCGTATAGATTGGCTTTACATCCTAACCTATCGGGAGTTTATCCGGTATTTCATGTGTCCATGTTGAAGAGATATCATGGTGACAGGTATTACATCATAAAATGGGACTCAATGTTGTTAGACAAAGACTTCCAGTATGAGGAGGAACCGATTGCAATTCTTGATCATGATGTCCGAAAGCTGAGGACCAAAGAGATTAAGTCCGTGAAAGTTCAATGGAAGCATCCTCCAGTTGAGAAAGCTACTTGGGAAACCGAGAAGGACATGCGAGACAAGTATCCCAGGTACTACTCTACCTTTACTTTAGCCCGTTTTTCCTAGTTTGTCACTCGAGGACGAATGATGGATAAATTGGTATCTATTGTAACGACATGTTCTCGTCGTTATAGAAAATTCATCGGGGAAAGAATTTGAGTCAGATTTTTTTTTGTAGTAGCTTGAGAATTCCTAGCATAGTCTAGATTTGGACGAAATCATAGTCAGTAAGGTCTAGGGAGATCTGTTAACGAATGAGAGATCTAATTATGAATTTTACCACAGGAGTAGACAACTAAGACGTTAAGGAATCCGTATGACTTTACGGAATCAAATTCGGGAGAGTAGAACTCTCGAAACTGATCTTAGCGTGAACAGGTAGTTTCACAGTGTCATGGGTTGAAGGTGTGTTTTGAAATAGGGGCTTGAAACTCTAAATTCGACTCTTTTATTTCGTGCAAGCCGCCAAGACGGGATTATTCCCGCCATGGCGGGGTCGTTGTGGCGGGATGGGGGCCGCCATAGCGGGCAAGTTGCGACTTAAGTTGAAAATAAGCCCCAAAAACGTTATTTTCTTGAGAGCTAGGTGACGACCCCAAGTGATTTCTCGACAGTTTTGCATGACTTTTGGTGCTAAAAGTAAGGATTTTACTTCCCTAATCCGTTTTTCGATCCGTAGAACTTAGATTCTTGATTATATATTGTTGGGGGAGCGTTTTTGAACTGAATTGGATGGTGGAAAAAAGCCCTAGTTGCACCTTAGGATCATGAGTTGGGTCTTGGGTTTGGGTTTGTCATAATTTGGGTAAATTAGACCTTAATTATTGATCCTCGTAATGAATTGATTCTTTGTAGACCTAGAACAAGTGGAAAAAATCCGTAAAGGGAAGAATCAAGTTTCTTAGAAGGATTCAAGCTTGTTTTCGAGGTAGGTGATGGTTTGATTTCATGTTTTGTGTAATGTATGTTAGCAATTGCTTCATTGTAAAGCATGTATGTATGCGAATGTTGCACTATTGATCACACCTAATGCAAATGAGTATGAATGAATGATTGTATGCCATGAATCAATACTTGATTGTATGATTTTGAGATGTACATTGTGATTGTGATTGTGGCTTGTTGAATGGATCGTGTGTTACGGTCCAACATACTAACTGGGATCGGATGTCACGTACCGACATACATATTGGAACGGGTGTCACATTTCGATACACTAATTGGGATCGAGTACCACGTTCCAGTGCACTAACAGTTTGGGTATGGATTCAATGAGAGGACCATTGAATTGTCATAATTACTTGTTAAAGAGAATGTGAAATTGTAAGTTGTTCATGATTGATCATAGATATATGTGTTATATTCTGTGCATGTCATGTTTACTTATGTATGTTCGCTTACTGGAATAGCCGCGTGATCCTACCAGTACCTGTGGTTGTGTACTGATACTGCACTTGCTCATTCTTTGTTACTTGCTCTTTCTTTGTTGAGTACAGGGCAACTTCAGGTGGCTACTGATAGACCTCATTTAGGAGATCACTGATCGAGATCGAATTTAAGGGTGAACCAACTCTTCCAGGCATCCATGATTTCTCCTTTTGTTCAGTCCCACTTGCTTGAACCTAGATTAGTACTTTAGATGTTCAGTTGTTTAGCTTTCGGGGTTGTACCCCTTTTTCCTTAGACTTATGGTTTGTTAGAGTTTTGGTACACTGATTTTCAGTTTCTAGGGAATATTTCCGTAATGTTTTGATAGTCGTTGTTAGACTTTTGGAGTTTATGGGAACTCTACTTTATTTCTACATTTAAACTTATTTCCGTATCTTTAAATGTGTAGTTCTTGAGTTAGCTAATTAGTATTAATGGTTCTCCCACCGGAAGGTTAGTGTGAATGTCAATCACGACGGTCTGAGTCGTGACACCTCAACAAGTCAACAAACCCAATTTAGGTTCTGAAAACTCCAATGGTGGTGGTTCGAAAGGTATAGATGTTTCCATCATGAGCAGCAAAGTTGGCAGCGGTGTTGACCATTTAATTTCTTTTAACTGCTATTGTTTGAGCCGATATATAAGTTATTGGGTAAAATGAGATTCATCACCTAATTGAAAAATTATTTATGAAATTCTTGATGATTAGGAAGATGAGTTACATAGCAAACAAGAAAAGAGTTAAAAAGAATGAAGATGTTTTCGGTGGGGTTAAGTTAATGTGGATTGGGTGGATATGATTTAGGCGGGTCTAATTAGGAATGGTAAGTTTGTAAATTAATTTAGGTTATTTAAAATGTGATCAATAGAATGTCGCCACGTATTTAAGGAATTAATCAAATTAATTTAAATGAGTGGTCGTTAAAAAATTGTCAATATTGGATCTAAAGGTGGGCGTCAGGGGTATTTGGGAACTAAAAGGTGGATGCATTGTAGTTTTGTACCAGTTCTAATAGTTCGAGGGTATTTAGGTCCTTTTCCGTATATTTTTCTATTAAAAAATTACATTTATATAATAATTTTTACTTATGAATATATTATAAGTTGAATTTATTTGCTAATTCTTATCTTTATTTATATTTTGGTTTCTCTTAAAATATTCACTCCACTACTAAATTACAT
>NW_006239158.1:353922-361560 GCF_000226075.1 Solanum tuberosum
TAAGTAGTTTATTACTCACTTAAAAATTATATTTTATGTATCAATTAAAATGTATATTACTTTAATAATAAAGTTTCTTTTACTTTGATAAACTTAAAATGGAAGTTTTATTTTTAAGCTAAATAAGATAGAAGTTTTATTTTTAAGCTAAACAAGATGAAAGTTTTATTTTTAAGCTAAATAAGATGAAAATTTTATTTTTAAGCTAAATAAGATGAAAGTTTTATTTTTAAGTTAAATAAGATGAAAGTGTAATTTTTAAGTTAAATAAGATGAAAGTGTAATTTTTAAGTTAAATAAGATGAAAAGTGTAATTTTTAAGTTAAATAAGATGAAAGTTTAATTTTAAAAACACACATCACAATTATGTAAATGCACACACAAAAAAATTTAAGCTAAATAACATGAAAAATTTATTTTTAAAAATGAATAACTAAATCTTGCAAAGAAAGTGTAAAATAAAATAAAATAAGGCGGAGGGTATTTTGGTAAATAAACAACTTATTCTTAAAAATTATATAATGAATATAAGTTCGAATATGACAAACCAAACAAGCAATAAAAACTACTCTCAGCATAACTAATCCTAACATAAATTATCCCAACATACCTAATCTTATCATAATTTGTATTCAAACCAAAGCACCCCTAAGGTATAAATATGATGGGATAAATAAGGGAAAAGGGTCAAAAATACCCCTCAACTTTAGTTTATTGTTTGACTTTACCCTTGCCGTTAAAATGAAGTTAAATTTATTCCTCCCGTTACTAATTTCACCAAAATTACCCCTCATTAGACGGAATTCCCAAAATTGATCCAAATTACCCGAATTTTAAAAAAAACCCCATTCCCTATTTTTAACCCAATGACCCAACCCCTCTAGAATAACCCGATTAACCCAATAACCCAATGCCCTGTTACCCATTCTCCCAAATTTCCTTTACCTATTTACCCATGCTCTCTCTTTTTCTCCATCAGAAACTAAGTCGAAAAATGATTCTCCATCGAAGAAAAGCCAGTTTCTCCATCAGAAGTTCAGCTGCAATGTATGAGAAGTTCATATAAATAGGCAATGGAGATGGGGATGCTGGAGTTGTTTCTCTTGTTAGCTTTTTGCCTAAGTTGATATACTTAGACTTGCATTTTTGTGACAAGGTTGAGTTTGATGCAATTCTTGCTGAATGTGATAGGATTACAGATTGTAGGGTGTTGAGTTTGATGCAATTATGTTGCTCGGAGGAATTTGATTTGGCAGAATGTGGACCGAATGTGACTGATTTAGCTGGTGAGGCTATTGCTTCAAGTGAGAGTTTTAAGAGGTTGAACTTGTCAGGATCAATATATCAATATTCCACCAAAGATGATGCTATTGTTAAGTATTGGGATATTACTACAGAGTCTAAAATTTACGATCTTTTGGGGCATAAGGATTATGTGAGGTGTGGGGATGCTTCTCCTGTAAGTGATGATATGTTTGTTTCTGGGTCTTATGATCATACGGTGAAAGTTTGGGATGATAGGGTGATGAATTCGGGTTCGGCGAAGTTCAAAATTACTCATTCAATGAGGTTTCCGAATCCTCTAATGTCTGTTGGAGAAACTGGCTTTTCTTCAATGGAGGATCGTTCTTCGACTTATCTTCTGATGGAGAAAAGAGAGAGAATGGGTAAATGAGTAAAAGAAATTTGGGAGAATGTGTAACAGGGCATTGGGTTAACCGGGTTATCATAGAGGGGTCGGGTCATTGGGTTAAAAATAGGGAATAGGGTTTTTTTTTTAAAAATTGGGTCAATTTTGGGGATTCTGTCTAATGAGGGGTAATTTTGGTGAAATTAGTAACAAGAGGGGTAAATTTAACTTCATTTTAACGGAGAGGGTAAAGTCAAACAATAAACTAAAGTTGAGGGGTATTTTTGACCATTTTCTAGATAAATAATTACATAACTGCCTAATACCTCAAACAAAACATAAGATAAAATAGCCCTACATTTTATTCTTGAGATTATTATACATTATACCTCACACAAATTGATTACTCAAAGTTAGATTGAGCTGCTCATTTAACTCTTTGATCCGTCAGATATGAGTAGCATTAGGTTGGATTAACTCATTTTGATATCTCTATGCTTCATATTTACACCAAATAAAATAATTAAAATTTTAAATTCACAAAAATATATATCAAGTTATCATAAACCATTTTTAATTGATACAATTTATATCACTACAAGAAAAATATGGATTATATGGGGATTTTCTTAAGAATTGCATACAAAAATTCGCAAGAAACTAAGTTTCGATTTTCCTATCCAAAAAATCTGATGGTAAAACCTTCATAGGTAATTCTTTCCTGCGAATTTCAAAATCTCCAAGTAATTTATCTAGGGATTTATATTTCGCAGGTACATTACCTAGGAATTTTCTTGTAAAAAATATACCAATTTTTTTTTGTAAAATTAACCAAAAAAAAGGAAATTTTCTAGACAATACGAATTAGTATCTCCTAATTAATTATTTTGTTCATGAACCCCATACACATAGGACACCCCATATACATAGACACCTATTCTTGGGTAGGTGCATTTACTGCTATTGTCCACGCTTCATATAATCGCACTACTTAATCCTTGTCCACTCTACTCAATTGCACTAACTTAATCCTAAGCTCACTACCCAATGCCCTACCTATATGTAATTACTCTATTCTACGAATGTTCTAACTAATAGTATTATAAATGCTAAAGATCATGTGTCTTCCACCGTTGTGGTGAAAGGTACCACTAGCATTATACTAAATTTTGGTGTTTTCCTCCAATTTAATTAATTTTTAAAGCTAAATTTAATTAAATTAATTGAGTATTAAAAATACAATTTCGATATTCATTGCGCAAAAGGACTATAAAGTCATTCTCATATTAATATGAGAACGAAATACATCTTAAAATGTTGGGTAAAGTTCATGTGATTTAACTCTTCAAAAGTAAAGCATGATAACTATTTATATATTTAAAATAAATCACTACCACCCAACATATCATGAAAAATTTATGCTGAGATAATACCTATAACAAAACATATTAAATGTAGACAATTTAAATTATACATACAAAGTTCTTATAAATAAATAATTGAAAATATAAATACACTTATAAATTTAATGTGCAAGGAAGTTATAAACAATAATTGATAATATATCTTATTAGGTAATTTGGTATTTATAATTTTAATTTACCTTTTGATAATTATATTTTAATATACTTAATTTTATATTTGGAAATAAATATCATTTAGCAACTTAGTGTAGAGAAATTATATAATTTTAATGCTAGTAAAAATATAATATATCAATTGGATATATAAGTAAAAATTATTTATTTTTCTTTTCATATAATTTTATCAACAAGGGGTAATTAAACTTGGGACAAAGGATAAATATACCCCGAACTATCGTAAATTGTATCTAAATACCCTCCTTTATACTTTTAGAACTCTGATGCCCCTACCGTCTAATTTTTGGAACGTGTATACCCTTTGGACTAACGGAGGGATACATGTCACGATCTTAACAACCTATCCAAAATTTATTTAATTTTTACATCCAATTAAAAAATTGACCCAAATAATAAAAACCCACCCAAATAATTTTTGACCCGCACCGAAATAATTCTAATTTTCCCTTTCTTCTCTAGTCCAAGAACCAGTCACACAAAGAACTGCAGCGACTCCATCTTCTCCGGCGAAGCTCCAAATACAAAATCATCTCTAACTGCTATCGAACCTAACCTCCCTCGCTCCAGTGAAATCTGCGAGGTAGTGACTTTTAATCCACCATGAAACCTGACCACCACTCACCCATCTCTCCCTCACCGTTGTTCCAACAGCTCCGACGAACCAAACCAACGATCATGGAATAGATTTATAGTCGCCAAACTCAATAATTTTTTTACATAGCTGAAACTTTGAAAAATGAAAATTGTAGGACTGAAAGCCAAGAAAAGAGATTTGTGAAAATCCAAAAATCAACAATACATTCAATAATCACTCTACAATGAGAAATATAAAATAAAATCAGTCATAAATCAGACAAGAAAAATATGGGAGGATAAGGAGCAAACATACCTCTAACTCTCTTTACAGAGCTTCAACAATGGAGGTCAAGAGGATACTCCATAACCCATAGCTAATCTGTGGCGTGGGAATGTTCTTAGATTCCAAAATGTACCACAAAAAAAAGATTTATGGGTAAGCAAGAAGAAAAAACGATGGAAAATTGCCTCTAACATCAGAAAAACCAAACTCAATTTCATCAAACTAAAAACCACCCAAAGTGTTGTATGGATGAGTTTCCAACTCTGTTTCTGTCCTTTATTCTGTTAAAAAAAAAGTTAGAGAATCTTACTAAATGTTGTGTTGATGAGAATATCTTAAATTGGAGTATGTAATATGAGATTTAACTAAAGAACAAAAGAAAATATCTAATGGATTCTCTGTTAGAAAGGAAAAGATTAGAGAAGATGGTCTATTGGGGTTTTGGTTATAATTTCGGTGCGGGTCTAAAATTATTCGGGTGGTTTTTTTATTATTCGGGTCAGTTTTTTAATTGAAAATAAAAATTAAATAAATTTTGGATAGGTTGTTAAGATCGTGACACGTATCCCTCCGTTAGTCCAAAGGGCATACACGCTCCAAAAATTAGACGGTAGGGGCATCAGAGTTCTAAAAGTATAACGGAGGGCATTTAGATACCATTTGCGATAGTTCGATGGTATATTTGTCCTTTTTCCCATTAAACTTTTATGATAGTTATTTTTCTTTTGGATAAATAACTAGCAATATAAAAAAAAAATTATCTTTCAAATAAAAAAAACAATGTACAAAATGGTATCATTGGTTTTTAGTGAGATGAATCATTAATTATATATAAGCTAAAAATATTTATCCTAAAATGTGTGTTAATGTTCCAACGCTATATTAGCTTGACAAATATTTAGGATAGTTACTTTTCTGTTGGATAAATAACTAGTCATATAATTTTAATTCTTTGTATCTTTCAAATAAAAAAAATCAAAATTGGTATCATTGATTTTTAGTGAGATGAAATATTAAATATATATAAATATTCATCCTAAAATTTGTTGTAATGTTCTAACACCGTATTACATTGATGAATATTTATAATAGTTATTTTTTTATTGAATAAACTAGTATACGTACCCGCATGTTGCGCATATATTATAAAATGTTAAAGTTAAAATTTAATTTTTTATTTTATTAAAATAGTAATTAAATATGTGAGATGAGGAACATGTATTATTTAAAAAAAATATAAAGAAATATATATTTTTTGAAATATATGAACAATATATAAAACTTTGACTGAATATTTAAAATTTATTTCGCGTCAAGTTATTAAGGACATTCGAATGAAAGCAAGCCATGCTATAGTAAAAGTACAGTAAAAGTTTTGTAAATTTAAATAATGCACAACTTAAATATATTTATAAAATTATACTATAATTGATTTACTATAAATATGTACAATAAATTTTGAAGAAAGGAATAACACGTACTAAATAAAAATTAATATAAATAATAATAATTACTAAAAACCTAATATAATTTGAGATTAAATTTAAAGATGTGATATAAATTATATTTATTATACTCTCACAATTAAATTAATTTGAAATGGAGGGAATAAAAAATAATTTATTAATTTAATAATGTATTAAAGTAAGATGTGACAAAGAAACAACTTTTTAGGAATATTGATGCGCGTTCCTTCAATATTTATTTATTGCAAGTCATTTATGTATGTGCTTGTATCTATATGTATTTATTTGTTTTATTAAAATCTGGCCAATATTAGAGAATTTGAAAAAACTAAAATAAAAACTAATTTTGGACAACCCACCAAAGTTGTATGTGCAAAAAGTAATATATATTTATAATTGGAAAGAAAAAAGGAAAAAACGAAAAAAACAAACAAAATGGATCTCTCTGGAAGGAGACCAAAATATGAACACAATTTTCCAGATTTGGAAGGTGAGGTCCCTCTTCCGAGTGTGGGATACAAAGATAACATAGGGACTCTATAAGCTTTTAGTGTCGATCTTCGCTAAGTTTCTGCGTGATTTGTCAACGCTGTGAGTGCTCTTTCTTTCATCTCTTTAGTAAATCGCCGATGTTCTTTCTACTATGAATCTCTTCTGCAAAACTATTGTAACATCTCGCAATTTGAAATAGCTAGGAAGAAGCAAAGAATTGGAAATAGTCATTTTTGGAAAGAATTGAAATTCTGGAAATTTGTTTAGGTTAGGAAAGAGTGAGTTTTTGGTCAACTTCAAACGACCATAACTCCTAGCTCAGGATGAGTTAGGTGTACATCCAGATATGGTTGGAAATCTCTTGGAATGATCTTTTCAACGCCACCGAGTTTGCACAATTCCGAGTTCGTATGAGTAAGTTATGCCCTTTGGAAGTTGGGCTATTGAATTAAGTAAGGTCTAATCCGGATTTGGAAGGGTAATTTAGTCTTTTCCTTACCTAATTATTCTAATTCGTTTTAGGAGTTTAATTGGGGTAAAGTCTGATTTTAGTCAATTTTAGAAAAGTGAATTTCACGCTAGGGCTTGGAGAAAAGAGAGAGGAGAAAGGGAAGCAAGAACGTTCAAAATTCGTTCAAGATTAGCTTGTGAATTTCATTAGGGTTGATCCCTACAAGGTATGTGAGATCACACAGTGTTGGGTTAATACTCCCACGCGCCAATCATGATTTATTTCAGCGAATTTAAGTTATTGAAAGCTTAGAAATTGAGATCTTGATGGGTTTGTTGAAGTTCCATTAAATTCTTGTTTCGTTGTTAGATCTGAACCCGTGATTTTAGGTTCGATTTGAGTAGAATCTGATGTACTTTGAACATTTAATCGATTCTAAGTGTTTGGGAAAGGAACCCATGGAGTTTAGGGGGTTTAGAGCTGAAAAACGAAGAAGAAATTTCGTCGAACGAAATTTGAAAGTGGGGGCGCGTCGCGGAGCTGGTTCCCAAAAGTGGAAATTTTCGTTTCGCGTCGCGGAGCCGTCACAGAGTCTTCTGCCTCAAAAGTCATTTTCGAAACTATATTTTAAAAGCTTCTCCGCGTCGCGGACCCACCCTCAAATATTGATTTTTGGTCTTTTCTCATGTTTAGCTATCTAAAATCATTCCTAAACATCATGAGATCTTTCCAATCACAAATGACAATCCTTGAATCCATAATTCAATTCAAGGACCAGTTAAGAGTTAAGTCAAAAGCAGTTAAGATCTAAGTCAAGAGTCAAGTTAAGGGAAGTCCTTCAAAGTTTCAAAAGTCCTTTATAAATGTTTTAACCTTGTTTTAAAACTTAAAGTTCAAGTTGAGTAAAGAGTAAAGTTTGAAGTCCATTTCTTCAAAAGTATATGGGGACTATGTCATTCCAAAGGGTTTAAAATGTTTTCACATTTCAATAAGAAAGAAAACTTCGATTACCAAAGGGCCGTCGGGCAAGTTTTCAGAAAAGAGAAATCGCTTTCTAAATGAAGCAAGAGGGAAACTTTGATTTCCAAGATAGCCTTTGAGCTAAGTTTTTGAGCACTAATCTCAAATCACAGAAAGAA
>NW_006239158.1:364831-365013 GCF_000226075.1 Solanum tuberosum
TGACCGCTCAAAGTTGGCCAAAAACTCACTGATTTCCACACTTGGCCGAATTTCCAAATTCTGAAAAAAATTTTCCAAAAATGACTACTTCCAATTTCAAGCTTCTACTTATTCATTTTAAATTGTCGGAGTTACACAATTAAAATGAAATTACATATAAACCCCTCATAGAACCTCATTAT
>NW_006239158.1:365405-389626 GCF_000226075.1 Solanum tuberosum
AGCTTTTCTTTATATTGCACTTGTTTTAAAACTGTTTTATATTGAAATGAGTTCAGTTATGTTGAGTTGAATTGAGCCAGGTAAGCTCTTCAGTTTCCTTTCAGTTTCTTTTCAAGCTTAAGTAGTGTTTAGCATTCCAACTCGCATACTCGTACATTCAATGTACTGATGCTAGTTGGCCTGCATCTTATTAGGATGCAGACACAGGTAACTAGGATCGGCATCCGACGCATCGTTGATCCAGTGAGCAGTTCAGAGTCTGTTGGTGAACCTCTTTGCATTCCAGAGGACTCCTTTTCATTGCTTTCAATTTTAGTATTAGTTCATTAGGATGTCGTGGGCCTGTCCCGACATCCACCTCAGTTGTTTAGAGGCTTTATAGATAGACAGACGGACAATCAGTTAGTTAATTCAGTTGTCTTTACTTTTCATTTCATATGTTAAAGATTTGAGTTTGCCTTAATGGCTAGTTGAATGTTCCTTTATAACATTCTAGTTACTTCATAAATGTGTATGTGATGAGTTAAGTCTTTCGCTGAGTTAGTAAGCCAGGCCAAGGGTTCGCTTGAGGCCAAAAATGGTCTTCGAATGCCAGTCTCACCCAGGGTGTAGTCTTGAGGGGTGACAAAATTGGTATCATTGCACAGAGTTCAAGAGTCTTTGGGAATCTATGAAGTCGTGTCTGTAGAGTCCTAGTTATCGGTGTGAAGCGCTCCACATCTATAATTAGGAGGCTGCAACACTTAGGAGAATTTCTCACTTCTTTCATACTCATATCGTGCGTTATAGTTTTGTCTCTAAAAGGTTTCCCTCTAATTCGTGTTTGCGTGTGTTTCCAGATAATCATGCCTCTATGAAGAGCAGTCAAAGGTCGTCCTGCTAGGAGAAATGTCGAGGAACAAGGGGTACCTAATGCATTAAAAGTGCAACCCTAAGGAGAGGTCACCAAGACTCAATTATGTGAAGCTATCCGGATGTTAAGTCAAGTTGCGACCTATCAAGTTGGACAGAGAGATAATTGACAGAAAGTGGATGATACTTCAAGGATCCATGAGCTTTTAAGGATGAACCTACCAAGCTTCACAGGTTCAAGTGTCACTGAGGATCCGGAGAACTTCATTGAGGACCTGAAAAGGGTATTTGATGTGATGCATGTTGCTGATTCGGAGAGGGTGGAACTAGCTGCATATCAAATGAAGGTTGTCACTAGAATCTGGTTCGACCAATGCAAAAAAAAAATAGGGCTGATGATGTGCTAATAGTGAGTTGGGCTGTGTTTGAGAGTGCTCTCATGGGGCATTTCTTTCCCCGTGAGTTGCGAGAGGCAAGGATAAGAGAGTTTCTCACCCTTAATCCGGAGTCTATGAGTGCTCATGAGTACAGTCTGAAGTTCACACAACTTTCCGTCTATGCTCTGGAGATGGTTGCTGACATGAGAAGCAGGATGAGTTTATTTGTTGCTGGGTTGTCTCGTCAGTCATGTAAAGAAGGCAAGGCAGCTATGTTGATAGGGGATATGGATCTAGCAAGGCATATGATCCATGTACAACAAGTTGAAGAGGATAAGTTGAAGGATAGAGAAGAGTTTAAGAATAAGAGGGCTAAGACATCAGGGAACGAGTTCAGGCAGCAAAAAAGTAGTGCGAACCGGTCTTCCTTCCAACAGAAACAGAAGAGACCTGCCCCATCATCTACTAATGCACCTGCACCTAAGAACAAAGGTGAGTACAATAGTCAGAATTCCTAGAGTTTCAGAGCTAAACCTGCATATTCTCAAGGTAGTGTTGCACAAAGGGGTAGTAAGCCTCCTGCATGTACTATGTGTGGTAGGAACCACTCATGGGTGTGTTGTGATGGCTCCACTGGTTGTTTCAAGTGTGGTCAGAACGGTCATTTTATGAGGGAGTGTCTTGAGAACATGCAGAGTAATGGTAAAGAGGGTAAAAAAGCCAGTCTTTTTCAGTTGCTTCACCAAACAGAATTGCACCTAGAGGAACTACTTCAGGTACTGGCGGAGGAACAGACCACTTGTATGATATCATTAGTCGCTAAGAGTAAGAGGATTCAGCATATGTTGTCACTGGTATGATCCAAGTCTTTGACTTTACTCTTTATGCTTTGCTAAACCCGGGAGCGAGTTTAACTTTTGTAAATCCTTATGTTCCTATGAATTTTGATGTTATTCCTGAACAACTTAGTGAACCATTCAGTGTTTCTACACCTGTTGGTGATTCTATTCTAGCAGAAAGAGCTTATTGTGATTGTTCTGTTTCCGTCAATCACAAGAGTACCATGGTAGATTTTGATGTCATTCTAGGTGTGGACTGACTTCATGCATGTTATTCCTCAGTTGATTGTAAAACTCGAGTTGTAAAGTTTCAGTTGCCAAATGAGCCAGTCTTAGAGTGGAAAACCAGTTCAGCAGTGCCTAAGGGTCGTTTATTCCTCACCTTAAGGCAAGTAAGTTAGTTTCTAAGGGATGTGTCTATCACTTAGTCCTAGTTAATCACTCTAGTGTTGAGATACCTCATATTCAGTCAGTTTCAGTAGTAAGAGAGTTCCTAGAAGTCTTTCCAGATGATCTACCCAGAGTCCCTCCTGAGAGAGAAATAGACTTCGGTATAGACCTTCTTCCAGATACTCGTCCTATATCTATTCCGTCATATAGAATGACACCAACAGAGCTGAAAGAGTTATAAGAGCATTTGAAAGTAAAGGAATGTGATATTCCAAAGACAATATTCAAGACCCGTTAAGGTCATTATGAGTTTCTGGTCTTGTCGTTCGGTTTGACTAATGCACCACCAGCGTTCATGGACCTTATGAATAGAGTCTTCAAACCTTATTTAGATATGCTTGTGATAGTCTTCATTGATGACATACTAATCTATTCAAGGAATGAAGAAAATCATGCTAGTCATCTCAGAATAGTTCTTCAGACTTTGAAAGATAGGAAGTTGTATGCCAAGTTCTCTAAGTATGAGTTTTGGTTTGAGTTTGTGGCATTCTTGGGCCACATGGTTTCCGGTGATGGAATTAAAGTTGACACTCAGAAGATAGAGGTAGTGCAGAACTGGCCTAGACCCACACCTCCAACGGATATTAGGAGTTTCTTAGTGTTGGCTGACTATTATAGAAGGTTCGTCGAAGGGTTCTCATTTATTTCGTCTCCTTTGACCAAATTGACTCAGAAAACAATTAAGTTTCAATGGTCTGAGGCTTGTGAGAAAAGCTTTCAGGAATTGAAAAGAATGTTGACTACTTCCCCAGTATTGACCTTACCAGAAGGTACGCAAGGTTTTGTGGTGTATTGTGATGCATCTAGAGTTGGATTGGGTTGTGTGTTAATGCAGAATGTCAAAGTTATAGCTTATGCCTCCAGACAGTTGAAAGTTCATGAGAAGAACTACCCAACCCATGACGTAGAATTGGCTGTTATAGTATTTGCTTTGAAAATATGGCGCCATTATCTTTATGGTGTTCATGTGGATGTGTTCACCGATCATAAGAGCCTTCAGTATGTGTTCATTCAGAATGAGCTCAATCTCAGACAAAGGAGGTGGTTAGAATTACTCAAGGATTTTGACATGAGTATTCTTTACCACCCATGTAAGGCTAATGTTGTTGCTAATGCTTTAAGCAGGTTGTCTATGGGTTACAGTACTACCCATGCTGAGAAAGAAAAGAGAGAATTAGCAAAAGATGTGCATAGACTTGCATGCCTGGGAGTTAGACTTATGGATTTCACAGAAGGAGGAGTAGTGGTGATGAATGGGGCTGAATTATCATTAGTGTCAGAAGTAAAAGGCAAGCAAGACCAAGACCCTATTTTGCTTGAATTGAAGGCAAATGTTCATAAGCAAAGAGTATTAGCTTTTGAACAAGGGGGAGATGGCGTACTGAGATATCAAGGTAGATTGTGTGTACCAATGGTGGATGGACTCCAAGAGAGGATCATGGAGGAGGCTCAATTATTTACTTTGAAAAAAAGTAAAATTTCTTGAAAATCTTAAGTTTTCTTATGTAAATTCATATTTAATAGGAGTAAAATAAGTGGACAAATAATTAGGGACATATAAGTATTAGTTTATTTATTTCATACATATATATTGGATATTGGATGAGAAAAGAAGTCATCATCTAATATAAATGAGATAACAATTGGTTGAGAAAAAGACAAAAATAAAAAAATATGAGTAATTTTCATACGATGATAACAATAGAAGATGTATGAGATAGTTTTTCTGTTACGAAGAAAAGGTAAATGGGGATCAGGGCTACATCATCAAAACCACTCTTCTGCTACTCAAAACTTCTCTGCATTTCTGTTATCTACCTTTTCACCTCTCTCTTTTTAGTTCTTTACACTTCTTTTATTTCTCCAACAAATTGTCTATTCAGATATTCCCCTAATGATCCTATCCAAACACCTCTATTCCTTTACAATTCTTCTTATGGTGAACATAAACATGCCCTTCCTACTTTTCGTTCGTCTTGTAATTCCCCTGTTTATTTCTCAGGTATTTATAAAATTAAATTATCATTTTCGAATTCGTTCATCATCTTTTTGTTGCTTTGAGTAATGTGATTCTTTTTTGGTTAGATTACTGGAATGCTTTGAAGGAAATGAATGAATTCAGTGAGAATTCTACGTTTCTTGGTTCGCGAAACTTGAGGTATATTCAGGGGAATGCTGATAGTTTTGGTGGGAATTTCAGTATCAAAAAGAGGTTTTCTTATTTTGATCATCGTCGTCATGATGGAATTGAAGTTCCTTGTGGATTCTTCAAACGTTTTCCTATCACTAAATTTGGTTCGTGATCTGTATACTCAATTACACAAGATTTGCAATTTTTGATCTACATTTTTTTTTCCCTTTTGTGAATTCTGATTGTGGCTGTTGAAGATATAAATTCTTACTACCATGCTGGAATAATATCACCATTATATAATTACTAATGAAAAAAAAATGAATCTTGGAGGTGTTTCGAGGATCAACTGATAACAACTCGTCCCTCTACCTTTCTCTACTTTAATATATACGACACTTTCATTTACGATGGTATTTGAACTAGTGATGTCTGTCAATCCACATATCACACGATGCGCTCTTACTACTAGACCAAAGAGGCAAAACTTGGAGGTGTTATTTTGAATGTTTTTAATTTGTATTTTTGAAAAAATTTCAGATAGGATTTCCATGGAAAATTGCAAGGGAATAGTTGTTATTTCAGCAATATTCAATGATCATGACAAAATCAGGCAACCAAAGGGACTTGGTAAAGATACACCCTACTCAGTATGCTTTTACATGTTTGTTGATGATGTGACACTCAAGGGACTTCAATATCACAACTTAATTTCAACAACATCATCAGAGGAGAATTCAGTGGGAGTGTGGAGAATTGTGAAGGTTGAAAAAGAAAATTTGTATGAGAATTCAGCAATGAATGGAGTTATTCCCAAATATTTAGTTCATAGGCTTTTCCCAAATTCTAAATATAGCATTTGGATAGATGCCAAAATACAGCTAGTTGTTGATCCATTCTTGTTGATTCACTCACTTGTTGTTATGGAAGATGTTGATATGGCTATTTCAAGACATCCTTTTTATGTCCATACAATGGAAGAAGCCATGGCAACTGCAAGATGGAAGAAATGGTGGGATGTTGATGGATTGATGAAACAAATGGAAACATATTGTGACAATGGCTTGCAACCATGGTCTCCAGAAAAGCCTTACCCTTCAGGTAATCATCTCGTAGTTTCTTGTCCTTCGATTTTTGCTATTATATGTTGATTCTTATACTTTGATTATCGTAATATATCGGTTTGCTATGCTTTCACTTTCGTTATTTTTTTCTGGACTACTTTGCATAGTTATTCCTTGAGCGAAGGATCTATAATGAACAATCTCTTCACCTCTTAGGTCGGGGTAAGGTCTACATATATCCTATTCTCCTCAGACCCCACTTTGTTAGACTACACTAGGTATTTTGTTGTTGTTGAAATGAGATAGCTACTCCAAATATTGCATACACACCACCCTTCCCGGATTCTTACTTGTAGAATTAAACTGAATATATCGTTATTATTGTGATAGATATTAAAAAACATGATACTTTTCTAGTTTGGAAACAGTTCTAACTTCAAATTTCATATTTATCCTTAGTAACATGTTTTCATAGTCATATGGAATTTTAATACTATGTTTAACGTCATAAAATTTCAAGAAATTTTTTTTCCTTTTTGAAACATTGTGTCCGTCAAATATAATCACATAAATTTCACTAATTGTTCAAGCTAGTAAAGATGTACGAAATTGCACTAATTGTTCTAGCTAGTAAAGATGTACGAATTTGCACTAATTGTTCAAGCTAAGTCCGGCATTTCTTAATGAGGATTACAAGTGGGGAAGTTGAATAATGCATATTTTTGGAAAAGCATGAGTTGTCTGTGATACTTGGAGTTATATAACATTAAATAAGACACATTCCTCGTCTCCAACAAGAAAAAGGGAAAGTAAATAAAATATTGTTGTTAGGTGAACATCCATATTTTTTATTTAATTAAAGTCAGTTTCACATATTCAAATAGTTAATCCACTTTTAAGAAACAAGGTAGCAGTATTATTTTTAGTGTTAAACTCTCCCATCAAATAGTTTCTAGAAAGAAACAAAAGTTTGAGGTATATTTATTTATTTATTATAAATAAGTGAGGTACAATGGATTGTCACATTATGAGCAAAATCTCAACATCGATGATTTTTGAATATATATACTGGATTATTGTCACTTTTCTTTCTTTGGAAGGTAGTTTATATATATACTGGATTATTGTCACTTTTCTTTCTTTGGAAGGTAGTTTATATATATACTGGATTATTGTCACTTTTCTTTCTTTGGAAGGTAGTTTATATATATACTGGATTATTGTCACTTTTCTTTCTTTGGAAGGTAGTTTATATATATACTGGATTATTGTCACTTTTCTTTCTTTGGAAGGTAGTTTATATATATACTGGATTATTGTCACTTTTCTTTCTTTGGAAGGTAGTTTATATATATACTGGATTATTGTCACTTTTCTTTCTTTGGAAGGTAGTTTATATATATACTGGATTATTGTCACTTTTCTTTCTTTGGAAGGTAGTTTATATATATACTGGATTATTGTCACTTTTCTTTCTTTGGAAGGTAGTTTATATATATACTGGATTATTGTCACTTTTCTTTCTTTGGAAGGTAGTTTATATATATACTGGATTATTGTCACTTTTCTTTCTTTGGAAGGTAGTTTATATATATACTGGATTATTGTCACTTTTCTTTCTTTGGAAGGTAGTTTATATATATACTGGATTATTGTCACTTTTCTTTCTTTGGAAGGTAGTTTATATATATACTGGATTATTGTCACTTTTCTTTCTTTGGAAGGTAGTTTATATATATACTGGATTATTGTCACTTTTCTTTCTTTGGAAGGTAGTTTATATATATACTGGATTATTGTCACTTTTCTTTCTTTGGAAGGTAGTTTATATATATACTGGATTATTGTCACTTTTCTTTCTTTGGAAGGTAGTTTATATATATACTGGATTATTGTCACTTTTCTTTCTTTGGAAGGTAGTTTATATATATACTGGATTATTGTCACTTTTCTTTCTTTGGAAGGTAGTTTATATATATACTGGATTATTGTCACTTTTCTTTCTTTGGAAGGTAGTTTAATGGTAGGGCCATCTTGTAAGCTCTTACCTAATTTTTCTCTCTCCCATAGTCACTATTCCAAAAAGTTTGATGAATTTTTTATTTAGATTGCTTCTTCAAGGGTATTCCTAATAAAAAGTGTCTTATTTTGATCATTGCACAAAGAAAAATGTCTTAGTTTAACATGCTAGAGTGTGACCTCGTGGTTGAGAATTATGAGCTCTCAGGTTTAAATTTCAGCAGAGATGAAAACATTAAGTGATATCTTAATTTTTATCTATCCTGATCGTGATGAACATAGCTACCTGGTACGTGTTACGTTGTTGTTTGGAAGCAGGTATCCTGTGAATAAGTTTAGATACACGCAAGCTGGCCAAGAAGTCATAGTTAAATCATGATTCTTGTCTAAAGCTAAATTCTTTATTGTTTGTGTCTGACTTTATTGCAAATTAGTCTTATTGAGATTCTTCTTGCCAATTTTATGGAAAAACCTTCTTTTATGTTTATGTTTTTTTTCCCATGGTTCTTGCAGATGTACCAGATAGTGCAATAATTTTGAGGAAACATAGTGTGGCAACCAATTTATTCTCGTGCCTCTTATTTAATGAACTTGAAGGATTTAATCCAAGGGACCAATTGCCATTTGCATATGTGAGGGACTTAATGGACCCAAAACTAAAGTTGAACATGTTTGATGTGGAAGTATTTGAACAAGTGGCAGTTGAGTATAGGCACAGCCTTAAAAATGATGGGGTCAGTAAACCAACAGTGATGCCCAAAAAGACAAAGAGGGCAAGTTCTAAATTCCTTGTGAATGGGACTAGTAGCAAGTGTGATAGCTACCTTTTGAAAATGTGGGGTGAATCCTAAGATTGATTTCATGTATTTTTTTAAAGAGTTCACTTTATATACACTGATCATAAGAATTTTTCAACGCCAAGTTAGTAAGCGTCTGATCATAAATTTTAAAATTTTATCTTCCGATATTAATTTGGCCATGTAGTTTTGGTGTGATTTTAAAAATCCAAGCATCAAATATTTTTAGATTCTCAAAAACTTGGTCAAACTAGTTTTCAGCGGGTTTTTTTTAGATTTTTGGGACTTCCACTCACAATCTTTTCTAATAATATATTTATCTCCTAAAAATATCAAATTTCATTAAAGGTAAGGGTAAATATGGAAAAGAAATCAAACATCCATGAACTTTGAACAATTTAATTATTTTAAACAATGAAAAAAACCTCAAAAATTAAATTAATATGGAATAGAGGGAATAAAGTGTTATAGTCAAATACTCATCCTAATCAATATTCTCTTAAGGGGCATATATATGAAAAATGTAACAAGTTTTTTAGGACAGAGGGAATAGTGATTACATTAAAAAATTTAAAGCATAACTAATATGATTAATTTAGTAAAGTAACCCTGTGACCACTAAATTTTCGTAGTAGAAATATATCAATTAAGACAAGAAAAATAGGCAAGTAATAATAAATTTTAATTTTAATAATTTGTGCGCCTCACCATTTTAAGACCATGATGACTTTATGGATGTGTTTGGTATGAAGGAAAATGTTTTCCTAGAAAATACTTTTTTATAACTTATTTTCTTATGTTTGGTTGGTGACTGAAAAATATTTTCCAGTCTATGATTGGGGAATGAAAAATGTTTTCAGAAAATATATTTTATTTTTTCTAGAGTGTAGAAATACTTTTTAGAAAAAAGGTTTCTGATCTGGAAACCAACCCCGATACTGGCAACTGATCTCGTACATGACCCTTACTCCCGACATGAGACCCGACATTCGAACTGGAACTCGACTCTGACCATGATCCGAATTGAGCTGCGATCCCAAGAACCAATCCAGGACCTAACCTTGGCTTTCAATCTAAAGACCCAACATTTCAACTAGAATATGATACCGACACCCGAACTTGACCCCGACCCCAACCCGAGACCCGACCTCAACCAAGACCTGATCCCGACCTAAGACTCGATCCTAACTCTTGACCCCTCTAACTCAGGATCAAACTTTTGAATCGTAATTCGACCATGACACCCGACCCAATATCTGAACCCAACTCGAGATCTGACCCCGATCTGACCTCGACTGCAGAACTCAATTTCTGATTCAGGATCCAACTTCTGAACAGAATCTGATTTTGACACTCAACCCGACACTCGACTCTTACCCCGACCCTAAATCCGATTCTATACCCAATCCGACCTCGACCATGACCTTGATACCCGACCTAAGATCAGACCTCGACTCGGTCTAATCAATATATAAAATACATAGACCTTACAAAAGAGGAAAAAGTAGCAAGTCTCTAGACAACAAGAGTTCACCACAATCCAAGTCTGCGATGTCCACGGGAGATCCAATTATCAACGAGGGTGACTCATGCTAGGAAAAATAATATATATATATCACTAACGATAATGTTTGATAGGTAAGTAGAAGTAAACAATCATTAATGACGGTGAAAAAGGCAAAACCAACGAATCCATACCATACAAGTCAATAAATCACAAACAGACAATAACACAAAGTTATGTAATGCACATGTCACCAATGCATGAATAAAGTAAGAAGTTTGAAATTGTCTTGCTGACCATCCCGTGGGATCCCGAGACAACTACAGAATCCGCCTCAGCTCATCTATAGATGCAATAGTCATAAAATTTTGAATTCAGTCTGTGAACCGTCATAACTTATCAACATATGTAGAATGCATATAGTGAAACCCGAAAATATCCAAAAAGGTCACAATATCAAATAATCTAGTACCTCTTTCACTAAAAAGCGGAAGAGTGCAAATTTAAAGAAAACCTCTCTCTTTTACTCCGATGGTAAATCCGAAAGGTTTAAAATAATAATCCTTTTAAGGCATAAAACCTCAAAAATAGCATATTTCCTTTTAAGTACCTAGTTTTTGTCAGTAAAATATTAACCCGCCCCCTCTGAGCTGAATACATGCGGAAAATTATTTCAAAACATTTGCAGGTCCCAAATATATCTTTCACTTGTTTCAAAATACAAACATGCCAAATGCAGATGTCATGTGCATGATTTCATACAAAAACATAATCAAGTCATTGTTGACACCCAATTTTTACCAACCTATAACCCTTTCGAAAGTGCTATTCAATTAAATACCTATTTTAAAACATATTTACTTTTAGTACGTGTTTAAAATTTTAATCAATTTTGTCTAAATAATGATAATATATTTTAATATTGATAATTTACAAAATTATTTTAATTATTACTATTATTAGGGTATTTTGTTATTATTAAATTATTATATTTATTGATTTTAAATTCAAAATAATTACTTTGCTTATTCATTTAAATGTTTTTAAAATTTAGGTGTGTTTATGCTTATATGAAAATAATTTAATATGTGAAGATTTTTATTAATTGAATGGCACTTCCCTAATCTTCCCTTGTATCATTTAAATTTTAGTCTATTCTATTCCAATTTATTTAATTTGTAGCCTATCCTATTCAATTTCGTTTCAATTGTAACCACCTTTTCATTTCAATTCTAGCCAATTTTATTTCAATTTTAGCCATTCCAAGTCTAACGAATTCCAAATCAGATTCAAGAATCAATCTTAACCGTTCATCATTTGTGTCAATTCCAAGATCCTATCCTGGCCATTCATTTTCATTAATCCAACGATCAGGATTGACCAACCTTTTACTTTCATTTTTAATACCAAAAGACCCAAAATCCTAACATAATTCATTTTTCCTCTTTTCCCTTGTAGATCAGCGCCGCCAGACCCCCTCTCCCTCTCTTCTCGCCCTTCTCCTCCGGCAAGACCATCCATCGCCGGCCAACCGGTCAAAGCTTCCTCTCTCTCTCCTCCCCTATTTTTCTCTTCTCGAAAACGCTAGCCCCGAACCCCTCTTCTTCCCCTACTTTCTCTCTTCTCCAGCGAAGACGGAAGCGAACAAGGACCAGGCAAGCCCCGACCTTCGCTGGTTCTCTCCTCCTCTTTCGTTCCGACCGCGAGATTGCCACTCGAGACAAATATCGACAGCAACAACGACTGCTCCAAGCAGCAACTCCGACCGGCGGGGGCGACCAACAGCCACCGACGCACCCCTCTTCTCGGTGAGAATGTTGCAAGATCAGAAATAAACAAAAGAAATGCGAGAAGAAAAAGTGCTAGATAAAGAAACTTAGGGCAAAAGATAGATGATAATTCTCATTAACTCTCCCACATGCTATTATATATATATATATATCCCTAAATTGGATAGAATAGGAAATAACCACCTGACACACTATGCTAGCTACTGAGTACCAAAAGTAAATAACATATTTACTTTTGGGGACTTATTTGTAAATACTGAAAGTAACTAATAATACTACTTCTTACCTATAACTACCATTTATACATCTTGAGGCTTGACGTACAACTTCACTCGTATTAGTCCGTCCATGTTAAAGAACTTTCTTGACCTCAAGGAAGAAAAGAAGGAAACCTTACTAACAAGGCATGATAATCTTGCCAAGTAGCTTGTTCTGGAGGAAACTGAACGCAATGCACTTTAACTTGAGTGATAGCCTTGTTTCCTTTTTGAACCATTCTTCTAGCCACAATCTTCATTGGTTGAGGGCAGTAGGGACTAGATATATCAATGACTGGTGGGTGGTATATTTCAATTGGTAAATGATGTCACTTCTTTAGCCGAGAGACATGAAATGTTGGATGAAGTAACAACTGACTCGGGACTGAGAGTTTATATATGCTACAACACCTACCTTTTCTAGTATCTGATAAGGTCCATAGTATTTGGAAAAAAGTTTTGTGAAATGAGTTTTTGATAGAGTGATCTGTCTGTATGGTTATATTTTTAAGTACACCCAATCCCCAATGCATAAATTTCTATCCGACCTATGTTTATTTGCTTGATCAATCATTCTTTGTTGAGCCTTCTTCAAGTGATACTTCAATTGTTGCAGCTTAAACTCCCTTATAAGAAGTGTTCTGTCTACTTCTTCGTTTGCTGAATCTCAAGCAAATTATGGTAAATGTAAGGGAAGTGGTTAACCATATAGTGCCTCATAAAGAGTTTGTTGTATAGAAGAGCGAAAAGTGGTAGTATACCACCATTCATCAATTGCTAAATAGGTCAACCAGTCTTTCTGTGAATCTAAACAGAAACATCTAAGATAGGTCTCCAAGCACCTGTTAACAACTTCTGTTTGACCATCTGTTTGTGGGTGGTATGCAGTGGAAGTGTTAAGGGTCGCTCTTAACATTGCAAACAACTCCTGCCAAACCTTGCTTGTAAACACAGGGTCCCTGTCATTCACAATGTCTTCAAGAACCCCATGAAGTTTGTAAATGTGCTCTAAGAACAGACTGACAACATCATGAGTTGAATAAGGGTGAGCAAGACACACAAAGTGGGCATACTTTGTCAGCCTATCCACTACCACCCATATCAGTGTTTTCCGTTTGGACCTAGGAAGCTCATCAATGAAGTCCATGTTGATGCTAGCATTGTCATATTTATGTCTTTCGCATACATCACATGCCTTGACGTAAGCATGTACATCATCTCTCAACCCCTTCCAATAAACGAATGCAGCTAACTTTCTATAGGTATTCTCAATACCATAGTGTCATGTTAAAGTTGAATGAGGTTGGATCTTAGTTGAGCATCTACTCCTATGACTAGTTTCCCTGCCTACTTAGTTGACCATGTAAGATTGTATACCCTGGATATACGTCAATTCCCTTATCCAAGCTTTGTGTTATCACATTAACTTCAGGATCTGAAGTCTAACTCTGCTTAATCATTTCTAGAAGATCAGGTTTCACTGTAGAGAGAGTAAGAGCTGCCAACTCCACCAGTGGTAGCCTAGAAAGAGCATCAACTACTGTGCTTTCCTTCCCCTTTTGTATTCTATGATAAAGTAAAATTGCATTAGCTTGGCTATCCATTTCAGTTGTGATCCAGTATGAAGTTTTTGCTCCAATAAGAACTTGAGTGACTTCTGGTCTGTCTTGACTACAAACTGCCCCGCAGTCAAGTGTTGGTTCCATTTGCTGACAGCCATGACCAAGGCCAATAATTCTTTGTCATACACAGAAAGTACCTGATGTTTAACAAAAAGACCCTTGCTCAAGTAGGCAATGGGTTATCCCTTTTGCATGAGGACAACTTTTATTCCCATATTTCAAGCATCTGTCTCCACCACAAATGGCTGACCATAATGAGGTAAGATAAGCACAATAGCAGTAGTTAAGGTTGTCTTGAGTGCTTGAAAGGCTTCACTAGCCTGACTAGACCATGAGAAGTTGTCCTTCAGTAAGTCAGTTAATGGCTTACTAATCACTCCATATCCTTTTATAAATCTCCTATAGTACCCTGCCAGACCCAAAACTCCTCTCAACCTCTTGAGAGTAGTAGGTTCAGACCAATTTAGGAAAACTTCAATCTTCCTGGGTTTGTAGACACTTTTTTTCCAGATATGTAATGCCCTAAATACTCCACCTTCTCAGCAACAAATACACACTTGCTATGCTTGGCCAAGTTTTGTAGGATTAGATCAAATGCAATCTTCAGGTGTTGGACATGCTCTTCCAAGTTCTTGCTGTAGACTAAAATATCATCAAAGAAAACTAGAATAAACTTTCTTAAATATTCTTGGAAGATGTGGTTCATGAGTCCTTGAAAACTGGATGGAGCATTAGTCAACCCAAATGGCATGACTAGAAACTCATAGTTTCCACAATAAGTTTTGAAAGCTATCTTAGAGACATCAGCAAGGGCTATCCTAATATGATGATATCCAGCTCTCAAATTTATTTTTGAATAAATATGAGAGCCACCCAGTTCATCCAATAACTCCTCAATGATTGGTAAGGGGGACTTATCTTTGATGGTGATCTTGTTCAAAGCCCTGTAATCCACATAGAGTCCAAAAACCATCCTTATTTCTCACTAGTACTACAAGTTAGGCATAAGGGCTGCAACTGTAATGAATAATACCTTGACTCAACATATCCTTAGTCATCTTCTCAATCACATCCTTCTGAATTGGAGAGTATCTGTATGGTCTTGAATTTACAAGGTTGCTATTCTCCTCTAAGGGTATGTGATGATCAAATACACCTCTATAAGGGGGTAATTGCTTTGGTTCATTAAAAAGGTCCCTGTACTGTTCTATTAATCCTTGAATTTCTTCAGGTCCCGCATCATTTTTCATGAACGTAATGTTCTTGTCATCTTTTTCATTATTGACTCTGATCATAAAAATCTGGACATTGTCTTCAAATAGACTAGTCAAGGCTTTAGCCCCAACAATTTTAAATGAAGGGCAAGTCCCTTGTAAAGTCACTTGTTTTCCCAAGAAGTTAAATTTCATGAAGAGATTTTCAAAGCTCATTTGTATATCCCCAAGTTTACATAACCACTGTATTCCCAATACAACATCACAACTGCCTATAGGAAGAATTAGGAAATCATCTTCAAAAGTTGACCCTTGCATCAACCATTTGAACTTCTAGCAACCATTGTAAGATTGAATAGTCCTCCCATCAACTACACCAACATTTTGAAGGATGATATTTTGAACCTTACAGCCTATCCTCTTAGTAGCTTGTTCGTTGATGAAATTATGTGTAGACCCATAATCAATGAGGATGTTAATGGGTTTCTTGGTAGTGTACCCACTATTTCTCAGGGTCCTGTAACCTTTGATGCCATTCAAATCTTGTAAGGAGATCTCACAATTCTCTATAAGGTCCCTCAACAGTGCTTCAATTTCCCCTTCTTCCAAGATCGCCTCTGCATCATCATTAATATCCTCCCTTTCGACTTCTTCCAACTCAATGGAATACAAGTGCCTCTTGGCTCTACACTTGTCCCCCAAGACATATTTTTCATCAAAAAAATAGTAGATCCCTTGAGATCTTGTGTCGTTTATTTCAGCAGGAGTCAACTTTCTTCTTCTATTAGCATATACTACTGTAGGGTAACTTTTGTTAGAAAATGCACCAGCCCCCTGGAGAGTAGGTGGCCCCCCTTTATAATGACCTTACATTTGACCAACATGTGTTCCTCTAATTGCTTTACTTTGGGTTGCAAAAGAAGATTCCTCCAATCTGGCTAGATGATAAGCTTGTGGAAAGTTGTAGGGTTTCCCTCTTCGAACAACATCTTTCAGCTCTGGATTAAGCGCATTTATGAACAAACTAATGGCATAGTCTGTAGATAAATTTACCCTAGTCATGACACTATCAAATACAACTTGAAAATCTTTAACAGAACCAGTGTGTTTAGTTCCTATCAATTCAGTCTGTGTATTCTCCCCCGAATCTATCAGTAAAGGCATATACATACTTATCCCATGATGGAGGCATCCCGGAGGTCTTCTTCTAAAGTATCCTTGATGCTACTATAAGGCCATCCCCTCAGAGTGTATAGTAGCTAGCTTGAGCCTTTGGTAAGTAGGCACCTCTTCAATGGAAAATAATTGTTATACTTTGTACAACCAATCTCTCAAGTCGTTACCATCAAATTTGGGGAATTCTACCCTAGTGTACTTAGTGAAAGCTGAATATGGTAAATTCGAATTTGGTGTTGGATTAACTTGGGAAGAAGGATACGGGTTTAGTTGGGTGGTGGTTTGGGAATGATGGAAGAAGGGTCCAGTAAATAAATTTGGGGCTGGGGAATATTGATATCCTTGAGAAGGCACAGTTATGAAGTGGGCACTAGTGTAGGTTGGGTTAGAAGCTATGGAGTAGATGGGCATGAATTGTTGTTGATTGTGAGCAACAAGGGTGGACTCTGAAACCCTTAGCTAAACAAGGAGTGGGCATTCTGCATCCCAAAAATGGAGGGCAGGGAAAGGTTTGTCTCAGTATTGGGAACTGATTGAGGAGATGGGAATGAAAAAACTAGGGTAGTATTTGTTTTATTAGATCTAGGGTTTTGCATAATGGTGGGTGGGTTGTTCAAGAGAAGTCGTAAATGTGAGGATGGAGTACTATGAGCAGATAAATTTGCATAAATGAGAGGGTTATCAGATGGAGAGTACAACCCACCTTCTCCGATGGTTGACAACACTTCTTTGCCCCATCTAGGTCGTCTCCATTTTTCAACACTCAGCTGAAGCTTGTGAAAAGATTTCGCATGATTCGCCTCCAGCTGGTCTTGTCGTGCACTGAATTTAGTCATCTCAGTGGACATTTGTTGCAGCATATTATGAATATTAGCTAACTCACTCGACATTGATCCCACAGAGTCGAGAAAAATGCTCTGATACAACTATTGCAAGATCAGAAATAAACAAAAGAAATGCAAGAAGAAAATGTGCTAGATAAAGAAACTTAGGGCAAAAGATAGATGATAATTCTCATTAACTCTCCAACTTGCTGTTATATATATATATATATATATATATATCCCTAATTTGGATAGAATAGGAAATAACCACCTGACACATTGTACTATCTACTGAGTACCAAAAGTAAATAACATATTTACTTTTGGGGAGTTATTTGTAAATACTGAAAGTAACTAATAATACTACTTCTTACCTATAACTACCCTGTATACTTCTTGAGGGTTGACGTACAACTTCCCTCGTATCAGAGAAATAGCCTAGCTTCAACAAAGGTAGCATGCTCCAGCGAGAACAAACGAGGCAGCAAGCTCCGATCAACAATGGCGCAGCTCCGGCGAAGCAATATTCCGGCGGAATGACAACCATCATGCAACCGAAGAAACATCGAGATCTCATGGGACTTCACATTTTCGATCAGGTATTATTGTTTAAAATTTATGTTAACTTCATTGTTTACTTTTTACTAAGATCTGCGGCTAACCCTTGATTTCTGGATTGTGATTTCTTGATTATTGTGGAATTGTTACTAATCCCTCTATTTTCTCAATATGTTAATGTGAAATATCTATGTCTATCTTTAAATCTGCATGCTATCATTTTGATTACTTTGTTATTATGGATACTTACTTGTCACCCCGTTAATCGTCTCTCACTCATTAGTATTGAGTATTTTGTATACATTTAAATATGGTCTATATTGGCTAGTTGGTTATAACATGTGATTTTGGATTGATTGTAATGCTTGATTTTAGCATGACAAATTGATAAGTTTATTGTAGTATTGGATCTGTGCATTGATTCCTCTTTGCTTATAAGTCCTACCATATATATATATTTCATACCAATTTCTGATTTATATGTTTATATTAAATTATTATAATATGTGAGCATGAATCTGACTGTAATCCCCCCTTCCTTAAATAATTATGTGTATTTGTTTGACTATATCAATTTACTGTCTCAAATTATTTTCTTTTCATGTTTTACATTTCTGTCACTATGGTTAATTGATTTTCTTTACCTTAATTAAAATAGGGCTAATTTCTTACATGTTTATATTTGGTGAAAAATAAATAAATTGGGTTTGGCTTCCTCCTGAATAAGGAAAATATGTTCTAATTGAATCTTCTTTATTTCTTTTCCTTTAATGCCGACCCCTTCCCACTATAAAAGAAAACCCCCTCTCATTATTTTCCTCATGGTTTAAACATTTTAACAATTAGCAAAAACACCCTCTACTCTTTGAAAGAAAAGAAGAATTCTGGTGCTTTGTGAGTATGCCTTCTTGTTGTGTTACTGTTTTGGGGGAAATATTTCTGTTCAAAAATTTCATTGCTGATAAATTAATCTGCTTAACTGGTTAGTATTTCTGTTCAAGTTAATCTTCTGTTTTGCATTAATGTACCATTTAGTTTTAGTGTAATTTGTAATGGATAAAAGGAAAGCATTCGGGTCAGTTTTATTATCCCTTCTTGCTTTGTGTGATTTTATATTCTCCATAACTTGTTTGAATTTTTGTATGTCTGTTTGCCGCCTGTGTATATGAACTAATTAAATATTATGTGCATATAATTAGTTTTATCACCTCGCTATATTAGACCACTTTTTATGTGTTGTTACTTGTCCATATTGTTTCATTGCTTTAACATGGTTGTGAACGTAAAGGTTCAAGATGTTGAAGAGTCGCCTAGGAGGGGATTTTGGACGGGGCAAATATTTTTTAAATGTATATTTAATTCAGTATATCGTATTCATTTATTCTTTATTTTAGCTTGTAATAGTTTGTATAACTCTAACACTCTCTATATATGATATGATTTGGGGATCGCTTAAGGGGAAGGGATATACGTGCTAGATGTTTTCTTCTTTTATTTTATTTTTATTACTTGTGAATGTTACAGACAATCTTGTGAACATGTTACAATATCTCCTAAATAATCGATCTAAAATTAAATATTTGTTCGTCTATACTTCGTTTTTATCTGAAATCAGTCAACATATAATAAAATAATTTAGTCCCTACTAAAATTTAGAAAACGTGCTTATGTGATAATATTCATGCTATTCTATGTAGAGAATTGTGCCTATAATCTGATATATATTTACAACATGCTTAACTAATCATATTTAGTAACTTTAAGTATGTTAATTAGTTTTAAAATAATTAGACTCTAATAACTTTTGCATGTTAAAATTAGATTGTAATTATTTTAGTGTATGTTAATAACTTTTTAGCATGTCTTATCACTTAGAAGCCATGCCTATAGGATTCAATAATTAAGTTCGATATGTTAATTAATTTGATGTCTTAAAAGTTTTGTTATAGAACTCATGCCTATAGGATTTCAATTAATTTAATTTGTATCTGGGCTGGAAAATATATTTAAAGGCTTACACTAAATTGCTTGTTTTATATTATATATGGGTTAGAAATCATGTTTAGGACATGGTCTGTTTTCAGCATATCAATTATTTTCCAGTATGTTAATTATCATGTGTTAAATAGCTTTTCAACATGCTTATGCTTAGAAACCATGCCTATAAGACTTAACAAGATTAATATGTCAACCAATCAGATTAAATAATTCCTGCATGCTAATAACTGAAACAATTCAATTTATGCATACTTTTCTGCTCACTGTTAAACAAATTCTATGACATAATTATTTACTGCCACTTAAAAAATAAAATTAACAAATTATTCTCTGCATGCTACAATTTAAAATCTGTCCTATTTAGATAAATTGTCAAATTAAGTTGAGCTCTGCTTTTAATATTATGCATGTATTATGACTGCTTTAAATACTTGATGTCCTGATTAAATTCTGCCAATAAATAAATTCTGCATTCTGAATAATGTTTTGCTACTTAAAATCAACTAATAAATCACTGTTTGCATGCTATTTGAAACTGCCCTATTTTAGATTAATTATTAATTAAATCAGTCTTTGGCCCTTATAATATTCTATCTGTTTTAATATTATTTTAATACTTGTTAATGTATTTGTATGCTCACACACTTAACATGAGACCTTTCATTTTTACTTGAGCTTGAAAGCATGTTAATTAAAACTTAGAGGCCAATTTAAGATTTATGTGTTAAATGGTCGTCCAATATGTTTTGCTTGACGTTTAGGTGGGTCTAATTAAAAAATTTATTTTTTATTTTAGTCTAAATCCACCCTAATAGAAGTCCAATGCCTCTTGGACATTAAGTGGGGGCGTTAGACACCTTCTAGGACATTATGCATGCGAAAGGTGGGGTAGGGGTAGATAGGCCCTTTACTGGAGATAATGAAAATTGACTCGAGCAGAAAAATGACAAAACTTTGATTTGTCTTGACACACCGAATAAGCCAAGCGCTAATCCAAAAAGGGGCAATTTAATTTAGGTTTTTTTTGTGTTTTATTTTCTATATATTTTGTTGTGTGTATTTATTTGGGGTAGTTTTAAAATAAAATAAAAATATTTTCACCCATTTACTTGCGTATATTTTGTCTTCTTACTTATCTTTTTTAATTGTTTCATGTTTAATATTTGTTTGATGTTATTTTTATTATCACACCAAACCACACGGTACTCAACAAGCGAACTCTTAAGCACAAGTTAAGCAAATAGAATACAGGTACTCCTATCACTCCAACTGAACCTCCACAACTACAAACATCATAAAACCAGTCTAAACTAACAACTCACAATTTAAATAGCACATAACTCAATAACAACACTCCAACCATTACAAATCAACAATACAATGAATTAAGTTCATTAATCACAATTACCACCAAAAAAAGCAATCATAAGTTTACTATGATATAAATATGCAATGCAGTGAAATACAATCCCAAGTATGGAGGTGCATGTCTGACTTAGTGATATACACCCAATGTATCTTAGTTTGGGACCCATGGGGGGACATATGTCGCGGGGTGTGACACGACCCTCGATAATAGAATTTATTCCAACTTACGACATGTTCCTCGAATCATAATATACGTTGTGGCGCGCGACACATCCCTCTAATCATAATATCCGTCGCGGCGCGCGGCACATCCCTCGAATCATAATATCCGTCGCGGCATGTGACACGTCCCTCAAAGTGATATATCCTCTTTAATTTCTTATTCTTCCTCAATTCACATAACATTTTTTTACAACCAATGCAAATGACATGTTCACAAATAATGAGGAGATGACCAATTCCATATCAATGCCCAATTTTCAACAATACAATCGTGATAAAACATCACCAATGAATCAATAAACCTTCTATATTATTCTCAACACTTCACACATCAATATACAATCAAGTTGCCTTTTATTACTATTTTTCCTCATTAAGATCATTCAATATGAATAAGTCAGCCAATCACCAAGTTCCATTACTCCCTATCACATACAAAAACAAAAGACATGATTATTATTACTATTGTTGTTGTTGTTGTTCTTGTTCTTGTTCTTGTTCTTGTTGTTGTTGTGTTGTTGTTCTTGTTCTTGTTGGTGTTGTTGTTGTTGTTGTTTTATTATTGTTGTTGTTGTTGTTGTTCTTATTATTGTTGTTGTTGTTGTTGTTGTTCTTATTATTATTGTTGTTGTTGTTCTTATTATTATTGTTGTTGTTGTTGTTAATTCTTACTTGGATGTGAAGTAGTCAGTTCCCATGTCGGCTGCCGCTTTGCCTAGGTAAATTTTTTTTCCAAGTAAATATTTATGTTTTCCTTTCTTTTCGTTTCTAAATTAATTATATATTAAAAGTGACAAATTCTATCAACTTATTTTAATAAATATGGGTCAAGTGATATAAGGTATTAAATAAAGAAAAAAGTGTTTGAAATATATCCGAACATTGAACGAAATTGTTGTAACAATCCCAAACTTTGGGCTGAACCTATTAGCCCTGTACTATTTAATAGTGTATTTTAAAGATATATAAGTGCCCACGTAAACATCATAAATATTGCATCATTTTAAATAGTAACTTGTCCAACTAGACACTAATATATATTTAAAATACACTATTAAATAGTGCATGGGGTAATAGGTCGTGCCCAAAGTTTGAAATTGTTTCAGCAATTTCGATCAAAGTTTAGATATATTTCAGACCTTTTTCCCTTAAATAAATTATAGACTTATCCCATTAGTCACAAACTAAATTAATTATCTAAAAATTATCAGACAATTTATTTAACTATAGTTAAACGAATAGTTCAAGATTCCCATTTACAATTTACGAAAAGGGTTTTTTTATGAAAGAGAAGACTAGTTCTCAAAATGAACTAACGGGTCATTACAGGTCCGTAAACTAAACTTTAAGAATTTAAAAACAAGGAAAATTAGGTTCAAAATGAAAGAGAATTACATAAATGAAGCTACAATCAAGATTAGAAAGTGAAAAAGAAGAAATTAACCTTCAAATTGATGAGATCGGCCGAGGTACGAGCACACTCACTAAGAAATGAGCTCCTTCAACAATGGATTCTTTTGAAAGAATGAAGGAGAGAAAGAGTGATATAATCCCAACAATGGCTGCAAAAGCGGTCAAGTGGTCGTTTAAGCGACCACTGGATAAATAGTTGATTGGCCGCTAAATTGGATAAGCCTTAGATGACCCCTACCGCTAAAGTGGTTCGGGGCCGCTTAAGCGCTTACTTCTAAAGCGGTTTTGATGCGTCTTAAGCGATCAAACCTAGGTGGCCTTCCACCGCTAAAACAACTACTACTTAATAGGCTTGGGCGCAACTAAAGAACTCACACCAGCATCTTTGGCATCAACCAAACCTAAGGTGAAAACGTCTCCGAACGGGTCCTCGAGATTCATTCAGAACCCCATGAACGCAAACAAACTATGCTACCCTATCAAAATCAACAATTTGGACTCAACGAAATTCACAAAAGAACCAACAAATATTGTCTCGGTAGAATGTTGGCCCAAGTCAACACTAGCACAAAATAACCAAAAACCAACAAAATGCAAAATGTCACAAACATATCCCGATCACCTTGGGATCTGAACCAAAGGTTGTTATAAACCAAAATCGATATTCTAAAGCTAACCATACTAACAGAATTCTCATTCAAGAATGTTTACAAAGAATGTTGTTTGAAGTCAAACATTTGCCAATCTTTGCAACATTTCTTGACTAACGACTCAAACTCACGATGAAGGCCTCGTGACAATATAAAATCGATCATGCCACTAGTCAAAAATGGACCTTTCGGAGCCGACGAAATTGATAGAACTCTCATATGGTACCAAATTTTTTGGATGTTGACCAAAGTCAATTCTTTCAACCCAAAAGCTTCCCAAAAGAGAAAAATTCACTCAAATATCTCTCGACCACCTCTGGAAGCATGCCAGCCCTCCCAACACACCACAAACATTGAACATAAGCTACAATAAGGGGGGAAATAGAAAAATCACACAAAATCAAGAAAATTACCATGAGTATCATTACAACTTTTGACACACTATTAACATATGCTAAGAATGTCGCAACAAATCCTAATTAGGAGATATCAAATTTCTTGAGCTATGTGGATTTGAAAATCTTGAAGGGGGTGAGTTCTTGTACTCGCAATGAGTTGAATTAATTATCTTTTCAACATTATTTCATTCATAAAACCACAACGACAACAACAACAATAAAGCACATCGATGTCCACTTTTTCTCTTTGTAAGTACACAAGAACGCACCCCCTTCAATCCTTTCAAATCCAGATAGTTCAAGAAATTTGATACCACCTCGCAGTTTGCCAACCCTATCTTGGTAAGCAACATTACTGATTCTAATTTTACACTATTTCTCCTTGTGTGGATTTGTCAAGACATTCTTAGCATAAGTTAGTTATGTGTTGAAAGTTTTCTTAACTCTGACGTCATCATCCATGTGATTTTGTTTGATAGTCCCACTACAACATTTTTGCCTTTCAACCACACTAAGAAAGTGTTCCCTAAACTGTCAAAAAGTGTGGTCTTTGATCAAAGACCACACTTGTTGACTTTAGACAACGCTTTTGCAGGGGTGGCCTAAAGAAGCGTAACCTTTGACTTTAGGACACACTTTTCAAGTGTTGCCTTAGTAGCTACCACTACTAAAAAAACAGTGTTTAGCGACGGATAAGT